>NC_056454.1:15567393-15724893 GCF_018296145.1 Oncorhynchus tshawytscha | reverse complement strand
AGACGTCAGTCACCCAGAGCTCCTCCAGCCTTATCTAAAGACTCGCAGGGGGAAACCAGGGAGGTCACACTGTCATATACTGTTTAGAACTGAGGTCAAGATAAACCCATGCTACCTTCCTAAACACACTCACACTTCAGGTTTCAATGTCACACGCATAGGCACAGAGAAATGCCTTTCTTGCAAACTCAAAACCCAACAATGCAATAATCAATAACAATGTATTACTAGGGGGAAAAATGATGACGAGCAGTTGCCATGCCAGGCGGTGATGCAACCAACTCTACACGAGGGCACGACAATGTCTTGGTGTGTTTGGAACATAATCATTTGTTAGTGATGTGGACGCCAAGGAACTTGAAGCTCTTGACTCTCTCCACGACAGCACCGTCGATGTGAATGGGGGCGTGCTCGGCCCCCCTTTTCCTGTAGTCCATGAACAGCTCTTTTGTCTTGCTCACATAAACAGGAAGCAAGAGGACGGAGTCATGATTTGATTTGCCGATTGTCAGACAAGGGAGGGCCTTGTATACTTGCTTGTGGGTAGAATAGCAGTGATCTAGGATTTTATTGCCCCTAGTGGTGTTGGAGACGTATTGATGGAAGTTGTGCTTCATTTGTCTTAGACTCCGAATTAAAAGAAATGATCGCTTATGGGTATTCTGATCATGAACATTGGTATAAGGTTCTTACTGTGGAATGCAGTATTTGGTTTTTACCAGGCATAATGGGACCCATGTCATCCTAAAATATTTTTGACTCATCTGTCCGTATAAAAAAAAAATCCGAGAGCCTTGATGTTCATTCAGATGCTACCAGGTGCTTTTTGGAAAACTTGAGTCAACTTTTTGGACAAGATGGGTCTGATTATGTCTGGCGAAAAAAGCAAACACTCCATTCCACAGTAAGAACCTCAACAGCGGTCAAGCATGGTGGTGGTAGTGTGATGCCCTGGGGATGCTAGACAGAAGTTGGCAGATCGTCTGTACCGACTTCAGACGAGTCCCAAGATGCTTGTGGAGGTCGTGAAACGGAGGGTACCATTGTGTCCTTGAGAGTCTCGTCTTTCCATAGAGTGGCCATGATAGTTTTGTCGGCCAAATCGTTCAGATGCTACAGAGGATTTTGTAAGAAGAGCAATTTGCGGGACGTCTCACGGTCTGACAAACACTGCTCGGGCTCTGCCACCTTTCACCGCAGATGTGGAAGTGCAAAATTGGAAAACGCGGTGAATTGAGAAGAATTTAATGCAAAAGAAATCTGTAGCTTAATTTGACAGATTTGAATGGGTATTTTTTAATTACACGAAATAGATTTGCACAGGGGCATGTAGATCGAAATTAGGGTGCTAAGAACACCTTCGTAATAATGAGATGCACTCCCACCTTTTGCCCTCAAAACAGCCTCAATTCATTGAGGCATGGAATCTACAAGGTGTTGAACACATTCAACAGGGATGCTGGCCCATGTTAACTCCAATGCTTCCCACAGTTGTGTCAAGTTGCCTAAATGTCCTTTCGGTAGTGGATCATTCTTGATACACCCGGGAAACGGTTGAGCGTGAAAAACCCAGCACCATTGCAGTTCTTGTAAAAACCGGTGAGCCCTACAACCATGCCTCATTCAAAGGCACTTAAATCTTTTGTCTTGCCCATCCACCTTCTGAATGGCACACATACACAATCGATGTCTCACTTGTCTCAAGACTTAAAAATCTTCCTTTAACCTGTCTCCTCCTCTTCATCTACACTGATTGAAGAGGATTTAACAAGTGACATCATTAAGGGATCATAGCTTTCACCTGAATTCACCTGGTCAGTCTACAGTATGTCATGAAATGACCAGGTGTATATAATGTTGTGTACACTCATCAAAAAAAGATGAATATATATCTCTCTAAAATTAAACCATCATGTAATAGATTTTAAAGATGCACTATGCACAAATCACTCTGCCATTTCCTGGTTTCAAAAAAATTCTAATAGTTCACCTAATTTCAGTTTGTGACAAAACAAGCAAGAATAGTGTAGAGAATCTTTTAACCACCTAAACCACTGTGAAATACGTTTTCCATAATATGATAATTACAGATCTATAACACGCATTTCTATGTGAATTTAGTCAGGTCACACCAAAATGTTTATCAAACATAATGTCTGCCTTTCATTGAACAACCCCATGCCATGATTAGATAGTGAAAAAACACACCAATCTCTTTTATAATTTCTTTAAACAATAAAAACAAATTCACCAACATTTCTGCAAATGGATATGTAGGCGGTTTGGAATGAAACTCTTCAAATACATTGATTTAGGCCTGATCAAGGGCCTTGCTGGCTATTTATGTATGCATGGTGACTTGTGGCATTTTAAAATAAATTGTAAATGGTCCATTATATGTCAAACTGTTTTTAAAAATGTGTTAAATATAATGTGTTGTTCTTGTGCCTTTACGTGAATCAGAATAAATAAATTGTACAGAGGGAAAAACACAAAATGGTTTTGTTGCAGGCAGTTTTAATAGGAGCTCAATTGATCAGATTAATGCAGTCATGTCCCAAAGTGCAAAACCAGCAAAAACCACACCAAACTTGGCAGAAATTCACATATTCTGTACCTACATTATATTGTTCCTTGTACCCAGTCCAAGGAGCTTGCAATAGTGTTTAACTGTAGTTGTTGACGATGGCCTCTCTCTACATGGAAACCAAGAAGAAGCCCCCAGCTCTATTGACAGAATGGAAATAAAAGGAAATCATTAAGCAATTTTATGCATGTGTGCACCCACCAACCCACAGATCCCCTTCTTACCCTTCCCTGTCTACCACATCCCCTATCCCACCTACAAAAATCAGTTGACCACAGCTAGAGGCTCCAATCAATACAAATCTAAATGGTTCCTGTCAAACCTGCAGCAGCACCTGGATTCATGAAGCTAACCTTGTGGCACCTTCATGAATATGGACCCTCTCATTACATCTGTGTGTTTAAGATGTAATGGCTGGTAAGGTAAGGGGTTGGGAGGCTCAGGAACACACCGTCCAAAGAAAATAACTATAACAGCAGTTGACTCTGACAGCCCAGAAAATGTCTATGTTGTGGGTCACATGGTTGCCAAGGTGATCAAACCCATTCTGATTTTTTTTGTATGTAACCTTTATTTAACTAGGGAAGTCAGTTAACAACAGATTCTTATTTACAATGACGGCCTACCGGGGAACAGTGGGGTTAACTGCCTTCAGGGTCAGAACAACAGATTTTTACCTTGTCAGCTCGGGGATTCGATCCAGCGACCTTTCAGTTACTGGCCCAACGCTCTGACCACTAGGCTTCCCTGTCACATTATGCAGCTGATGATTACAATTGTGCTATGAACAATGTATTGTGCTCGGTTTATGAATTCTTATGAAAGTACAGGGAATGTATATTTCTTAAACTTCACAGTCTATTGTTGTAGTGTGAAAACAAATTTTCCACTAACCCACTAACCATTGTTTATAGAGGATATTGGTCATATTGCCTTCTAATAGGCTATGTCAAGCACACACTTCATACAGGTATCACAAACACCTCACACATACTGGACAGCGCAAAGACCTCAAACATGCCTCACACATATATGTTGGGCATCCATCTTTGCCCATTAGTACCCCACTGAGTACCCAATTTGTTGCCAATTTCTCTCTCTCTCTCTCTCTCTCTCCCTCTCTCTCTCACTCTCTCCCTCTCTCGCTCTCTCTCCCTTCCATCCCTCTCCGATACGTGCACCTGCATTAAGTCCCTGTTGGCTTGTGTAGAGCTGTCAGCAACCTTGCACTCATAGACCAGTCATTTCTCCCTCTCATTACATGAACACTTTTTTCTTACCCTGGCCAAACTTAGTGTGGAAAATTACATTTCATTAAAAGCACTTGGCTGGTGTTCCCGTGCAGGTACTTGTATGACGAAGTGCCCTGCCTGGCAAGGTAGCACTCAGGCCCAGCGGGGGTTAGTCTGTTAGTTAGACTGTTAGTGCAGAGCTCCGGATCCAGAGAACTGCAGAGCTGGAGGGAGGCACACAGTGCTGGACTGTAAAATGTGAAACATGAAAAGCGCTAGTTGCATTTGACAACGGTAGGGCACACGGACACATGGTGGGGCATTGATACCCAGCCAAGCCCCACAGAGGAGCCACTTCCCACTGCACTTTAAACCTGGCATCTCACTCTACCACAACACCCCAGGAACTCCCCATAGCTTCAAGCTCACTCCCCAGGTGGAGGCATGGCACGGTAGTGCACATTGTGGACTTAGATGATTGTCTCTGACCTAATTTGCAGACCCTGTTTTACTCGCCATAATTAATTTCCTTGAAAGTTTGGGAGGGATACTTCCCTAGCATTAGAGTGAAAAAATAATAGGGGATATGGTTCGCCGCTTCTATAAGGACAGTGTTAAGATGGTTTAGAGTTAGCTAGACCCTTGGGAAGAGTGAGTTAGACTCGTGGCCATGCCATCAGAGAAGCCACAGACAGAGACTCATCAGTGAGTGTTATTGTGCGATAAACATCACCTTGGAGACTACCAAAAGGCCCAGGCTGAGTTGGGTATGGAAATAAGGAGTCAGCTAGCAGCCAGCCCACGGTGTGTCGGTATCGTTCAGTTAATGGGGAATGAAATGATCTCTTTCTGAGGTCATCCCAGATGGAATGAGAGCAGATAGAATGACCCATTCTGATGGTTGCCTAGTGGAGAGTGGCGAGAGAGAGGAAAAGTAAATGACAAGAAGGCTTTCACTGGAACGTTTGTGTTTACTGTGTGTTGGTCCGGTTTTGAGGCTGTATGTGGCAATTCTCGTAAAAGCTTGCCTAACTGGGTTTCGAACCTGCGTGCCAATGTGTTAGCCCACGGAGTGAAGGCCTAGCCCATCGCGGCCCAACCCTGTTCCTGGAGAGCTACCGTCTTGCACTGTAGGTGCTCTCCAACACTAATTTAGCCCACCTGATTCTAATAATTAGTTCATTGATGAGATGAATCAGGTTAGTTACAGAACTGGGTTTAGAGCGCTAACTTACATGGAAGGTAGATATCCAAGAACAAGGTTGGGCGGTCCTTAGCTAAAGCAGGTCAACTGGCACCAAAAAGCTTACAACTGGCACCAAAAACACTGTTTGCATTTATACTGATGCGTGATTGTGAGAGACTGTCTTCATTCAGGTAATAGCCTCTCTGCTCATTCTATGCGTCTCTCTTCGAGAGGGAAAAGCTAATGCTAGAGGAGGAGAGCTCATTTCAATGCACCATTAGACAACTCAGCAGGGGTCTACAGGCCAAGGCTCGATAAGTGGACACCTCAATAGAATGAATGAATGAATGCCTGAAATGTCTGGATGAGGGGAAAAAAGGGTGTACAGATTACCAGTCAGTCAGAATGTATATCTGTGGTGTGCTTTACATGAGCAGACAAGACAGTGAGTGGCACACAAGAAGCTGAATGTGCCCGCCTGTCAGTTATCTCTTCTTGTTTAGAGTAGAAAGTCGTCAGCCGTCTCAACAGGAGTCAATAATTATCTGCTTTCTGTAATTTTCATGTTAGTTTCCATCAGTGGTTCGTATACTCCCCATCTGAAAACAGCCAATGCCTTGTAAATACTCCCCAACACCCCTAAGAATCTAAGACAGAGAGACCAAAATAAGGTTTAAAAATAAATAAAAAATAAGAAATGTACGAGCATCGATCTCTCTCTCCTTGGCGCGTCTTGTCTCCACAATAACACACTATTGATGTGCTGGAATTGCTTTCGAAGATAGACAGATTGATATAATGGTGTGGAGTTGGTCCCCCGAGGCCTGAACTGTCAGCACTGGTGCTTGATTGGTCTGACCTACCTTGCTAATCTGGCCATTTGCATTGCGGCTGGCGGACTCTCTTTTGTTGTCACGCCCGTTAATCTATTCCCCCGGAAGCCTCGGGGAGCGCACGGTTGCACAGCGAAGCATATGCACAGGAGAACATCAGCAGACAAGGCTTTGACTTCTTCACCCAGCCTCTCTTGGTCCTGATCAGGATGCTGTCTATTATTAGTCTTCCATTTCTAGTTACTGCGAGCAGGTTAATACCATGGATTACGTGCCAGGTGTAACCTCCAAAAACGACGTGCCGGCGCAAGAGGAGGAGAGTGAGCGCTCAAAGCTTCCCTTGGCAGAGCGCTTAGCTACTTCCTGAACAAAGATGCCGGGGTCTTTATATTGACGTCTCTCCCTCTGCCAAAGTTCAATAGTCTACTGAGATGAATGTATCGAGTATTTCTAAATGCCACATATGAAAGGTTTGAAGGTTGTACACCTCCTTCGTGTCCCTTGGTTTACCATTTCATTGAATGACTCTAAAAGAGCCAAGTGCTCATTTTATTTTTTTATTTTGACTGTATTAGTAACGGTGCTAATGACTAGCAGAAATGTATCCCTCATTAGCCCTGAAATCTAGTGAAACATAATTACAGTTCAATAAGTGTATCATCCAAATTATAAAACACAATCTAATTACTACGTTATTAATCTGCGCATACATGAAATGGTTTGTGCATAAAGACAGCCTTGAAGAAAGTCAACTGCATATTCACTGATTTAACAGAGAACTCACGTGTCATGTGTCACTCATTGAGTGTCATTGAGAGTAGACAGGATGTTGAGGACCAGGAAGAGGATCTCAGGATTAGGAAAGATCTAAGCCAAGGTTAGCTCGGAGGACGTGGTCTCAATGTTAAAGTCAATAACCTTTCAGGGTGGAGTGACATGACTAATATGGCACCTGTCTGTCTGTCTGTCTGTCTGTCTGTCTGTCTGTCTGTCTGTCTGTCTGTCTGTCTGTCTGTCTGTCTGTCTGTCTGTCTGTCTGTCTGTCTGTCTGTCTGTCTGTCTGTCTGTCTGTCTGTCTCTGTCTGTCTGTCTGCGTGTGAATGTGTCTCAGAGTATTCCAGCAAGTTGAAAACATTATGTGTCCCAGAACACCTAGAGTCTTTCCAGGTGGTCCAGAATTAAAGTGATGACCTTAAAGTTCTCAAATGAGTAGAGCTCAGGACATGTTTCAGCTTCAGGCTCTTCACTTGGTTTTGGGTGTATTTATTTATCTTCCTCTCTACCTGCCCCTCTCCCTGGCCCAGCCACTTTGCCCAAAACATTTTAGTGCAGAAATGCCTTCTGAAACATGTGAACTTCCATGTTCCTTAATAAAATATATGTCTGCCATCTGTAAATAAGGATAACATTGTTATAACTGTTGGTTTAGTCACATACAAAAAACAGGAACCTTCCAGCTAGCCATGATTGGCTGAGATAATGGATAATGGATAGGCTGGACATGCCGAGAGATGAGTTTGGATTGGTCTGCCATGTAGATCGCTTCTGTCTATAACATGAGCTGCTCAGTGTGTGTCGATAATCCTTGCTGTCGCGGCTTTTTTGAAAGATATAATGTATAAGCCACAGAGAATTGCAAAAGTGTTTTTCAGTTTTCACCTAAAATGACAAATCTAACTGCCTGTAGCTCTGGACCTGAAACATATATATTTTTTTACCTTTATTTAAGTAGGCAAGTCAGTTAAGAACAAATTATTATTTTCAATGACTGCCTAGGTAGGAGCAGAGGGTTTACTACCTGATTCAGGGGCAGAACAACAGATTTTCACCTTGTCAGCTCAGGGATTCAATCTTTCAACCTTTCGGGTTACTAGTCCGTGCGTGTATGATCTGTGTAGTAATATTATGAATATATCAGAATGATATTTGCATTGCTAATTATAGCCTAATGTTCACAGCTCTGCTCTGAGACAAGCATGGGGACTGGTCTTGATAAATCAATTTGATTATTATTTTCACTGAATCTCCGTTTGGGTATTGGTTAGACTACAGTTAGGGTGTGGAAATGTTACTATAATACTGTAGCCTACTCACGACCAGTAACGTTGTTCAGCGCCATTATGGGCTATTAGCAGGACAATATACTCTTTCCAAGAAGGAGGGTAGGGGGAGAATTGTATCGTCAAATGTATTTCTTAGTTAGGTTGGCTGTATCACAACTGGCGCAAATTATCCTATAGGGCGGCGCACATTTGGCCCAGCGTCGTCCAGGTTTGGCCGGTGTAGGCGGTCATTGTAAATAAGAATTTGCTCTTAAGACTTGCCTAGTTAAAAAGACTTGCCTAAATAAAATACTTTTTTAAATAATGAATTATTTCTCTAGTAGGTGTACCAAAACATTCAAAGACCATTGACTCAAAAGTGGGGTTACAAGTTTATCAATTTTCAAAGCAGAATTACTTTCCAATTGTTCCTCAACTGCAGTGTGTGATATAACATTTTGTAGCACTGAGTCTCTACTTTTATCCAATATAGTTAAAAACAAAACACGTTTCTCTCTGTCAGAGGTTCTTTGTTAAAAGCGCCAATAAGGGTAATTGTTTATCCCAAATTTGCAATGATTACAAAAAGACTCTCTGTGAAGCAATAACGATTAAAAAAAAAAAAAATTATAGTCCAATTTGATTTAGCATGTTTTCCATGTTTTTTCATTGTCACTTGTTATGAACATTTGTCTGTTATTCAAGTATTGTGTATTGTATTCTGTGATACTTAGAGGCTGAGAAATTTACGCTGGAGCTATTCTGACTTACCGGTATGACCTAAGATGGCCAACGATATGGGTTATATAGGCGATATGGGCGCCTGTGCCATCAATGGTTATCAACTCAGTTCCAACTACATCTGAAAGATGAAACTCTCGAGTTGGAATAGAAACATTGACTGGAAACTAAATTTGTATTTACATTTTTTTGTTATAGTGGCTACCACATCTACCTCTGAGACAAATTTGGTGCTTTAATCACAAAGTTTACTATTGAGTCCACATTATCCGCTAGCATGCCTCTAGTATACAAAAGATAGCTCATTTTTCATTAACACAGAAATCATGGTATATAGTGTTTTTGGGGGCCTGTAATCAGTACTTTATAAAGTCCCAGAATTTCAGAAGATTAAAAAGGGTTTTGAAGTCATCTCGTTTTTTTTACCACTTGGGATCAAAATGTGTCCCTGTTGGCGATTTTAGGGTTAATGAACAAAAAATAGAAAATGTCTAAGGGGTGTCTTATCGTAAAGCAATATCTACAGCCCTTTCAGTTAGGTATTGCAGTGTCTCTGCTCTTTGAGTAAAATTACAATGATACTTTCACTTCCTTTTCTCACATACACAACAGATGATAGAGGAACATATGCTCAGGACCAGTTCCCTATGAATTCATGCCAAGACATGTCCTTCTCAGGTTGCTGATGTAGTCCAACATCACACCAGGTCTATTCAGGAACAGGAGCTGTGTGTGTGTGTGTGTGTGTGTGTGTGTGTGTGTGTGTGTGTGTGTGTGTGTGTGTGTGTGTGTGTGTGTGTGTGTGTGTGTGTGTGTGTGTGTGTGTGTGTGTGTGTGTGTGTGTGTGTGTGCTGTCTGTTCTGCTGAGCGTGGCATGGGAGCGCATGTAGACTGGTGTGAAACACAGCTTTGAATCAGCCCCTGCATGCATCATTGTGAACGTGAAACCCCATGGATCTTGACTCTACCCTCCCACTACAGTACTGGACAGCAGGACTTGACTGCATGGGCTTATTGAAGAACTGGCACATGGTCAGGAAAACTAAGTCATTCTTCTGGTTTAGTTATTAAACTGAAATCTCAAGATTAGAGGAAACACTCCTATAGTATGTGCAGCAACGTATTAGTTGTTAAGCTGTCACTATCATTGTGTGCTTGACGAGTGTTACATATACTGTCTACAGAGACCCATATCTTGCTTCCTTAGATACCTCTTAGCTGTCTTATAATCAGAAAATAAACAACTGTATGGTAGGTGTGTGCATTTTTGAATGAGAGAGAAAGGGAGAGATGTGCAGACTGGGGGACAGATGAATCAGAATCTTGTTTTTCAATTTTGAACATCAGAGAGGATGTTTCTTTAATCAGATCCATTGAGATTTCTAAACAACTTGAAAGAAGATGTCTGTGCTCTTATTGCTGTGTGTATTGTGCTCACTCATGGGTTGCCTGATCCAACTTTATATCAGGCTGGGCCTCTCAACGTACAGTAGCCTATTGGTATCCCAGATCCCCTGTCAAAGCCAATTATTTTTGTATTTGTAATGGTTTATTCACTCACTTCAAAGTTTAAAGTTAACCACAGGAGGTTGGTGGCACCTTCATTGGGGAGAACTGGCTCGTGGTAATGAGTGGAGCGGTATAGGTGGAATGATATCGACTACGTCCAACACTATCACGTTTCAGGTAAGACCCAGATGCAGACAACATCAAAGTAAAAACAGTTTATTAATTCAACAGGGGCAGGCAAAAGACAGGTCAAGGGCAGGCAGGTGTCAGTAATCCAGATAGGTGGGGCAATGGTACAGGATGGCAGGCAGGCTCAGGGTCAGGGCAGGCAGAAACGGTCAACACTGGGAAAACAAGAAAACAGGAACAATCGAGAGACAGCAGCAGAGGGGAAAACGCTGGTAGGCTTGACCAAAATGAACTGGCAACAGACAAACAGAGAACACAGGTATAAATACACAGGGGATAATGGGGAGGATGGGCGACACCTGGAAGGGGGTGGAGACAAACACAAAGACAGGTGAGACAGATCAGGGTGTGACACAACACATGGATTACATGTGTTTGATTCCATTCCATTTGCTCCGTTCGAACCATTATTATGAACAGTCATCCCATCAGCAGCCTCCTGTGAAGCTAACATAACAGTGATGTAAGAAATCATACAGAATGTACCACATCAGGTATTATACAACAGGTGGGTGTAATCCTGGATGCTGATTGGTTAACACTGCTTTCTAGCCGTTGTCTATTTCATGACTATGACAGAGAAATGCCTATTTAATGTTGCATCTGAAAAGTGACTGCACGTCTCTGTTCCATCAGCCAGGCCAGGCAATTGCTGTCTCTCTCTCTCCAACATTTGTGGAGAGTTTCAATATTGAATTGCGATCTCCACTGTCCCATAGTAATGAACGTGTCGGGATGAGACCGACAGCTTTGCTCAGCCAGTTGAAATCATGATTCAGCTTAATTTTTATGGATATATAAAAATAAATGTCAATAATAAAACGGAACTAATTGCAGCTAGTTTGCTGTCTTTCCAGCTTCAGTTTGAAGTGATTGTGTTGGCTGTGTAATTAGCTAGCTAGCAGCGGGTACGAGCCTCTATAGCAACCATTTTTGTTTGCCATAGCAACGTGCCAATCAAACAAACAACCAGTGAACCTTGGCTGGCAACATTGCCAATCAAACGTACGACCAGACGACTTGGGGAGCAACCTCGGGACTATATCTTCATGGAAAGGATGAAAAAGTATGAATAAATCGATCAAAATAATGTTTTTAATTAAAATATGTCAACTATTATTGCAATATGTTGATAACCGTCATATAAAATTGATATTGTCCACAAAGCCGTGGTTTGGAGGATACATTGTCACGGTTTGCCGGCCCTCGACTTCGTCTTAGGCCTAACAACACCATGCCAAAATGTCCTCCAAACCACAGCATCCCTGACTATTACTTAGCCAATCCACGGTTGAATTTCTATCTGCCTCCAGTAAGTGCATCTTGTGATGTGTTTTCTGTGGATTTTATAGGATTAGAAAAAGAGAAAAAATAGAGAAGTGAGTGTGTGTGGGTACCATAGTAACAGAGATGAGCATTCCAACTCCAGATGTCTTTGAAAAAGGTACATGTGGATCTGCTTCAAACAAACGATCAGAGAAAAAGAGAGAGAGAGAGAGAGAGAGAGAGAGAGCAAGGAAGGGGTGAGAGAGCAGGCGCGAGAGAGGTCTCTGAAGCACCCCCTGGTTTCAGCTCTTCTGTTCGTCTCTCATGTGAATCAGAAAACACTTCGCCCTGACTGGAAGAGGAGAGCACGATGACATGGAGAGGACAGAAAATGTAGCCTATAGACAAGTGAGAATTGTAAAAGTCATGTGAGGAAACATACGGGAATGATTCACTGTAAAGTGATTCATCAGTCTAATTCACAGGAGGTTGGTGGCACATTAACTGAGGAGAACGGGCTCGTGGTAATGGCTGGAGCGAAATTCGCTCCGTTCCAGCCATTATTATGAGCCGTCCTCCCCTCAGCAGCCTCATCTGGTCTAATTTATATTTTTCTTAGGATATAAATGTATATTTCCAAGTAGGCCTATCTGAGTTTGAGGTCAGGAATAACAAAGTTCAAAGCAATTGAATTTCTCTGTATCAAAACAGATATCAAATGTACAATAAATAATTGATTCATCTCTCCTAAAACTCATTGACACACGCACGCACACACACATGCACGAAGAGAAGAGTATGAAGACAAGAGAAACCCAGTGATAGATATATCCTATTATAAGCACATTTAAGTCAGCTTGGCTCATTGACTTTCACTGATGTCGATGACTAACAGGTTGAACAGTAATAGACTGTGTTGTGGAGCTATTTCACGGTTTTCAGCAGCGGCTTTCAGCATGTGCTTTGCATTCATAATAGAGGCCGAATACAGTCACCATTTACAGCACTTGAAAAAACATAACTACCCCGTTATTTCCCATTCTGTTGCCAGTGTCAATGTGCTTCACAGACAGTGCCCAATGTCAATGCTGCTTTTGTACCGCAAGCGCTAACGCTATTTTGGGGCCATTAGAAAGCGCTCTCTGGCTCCCTCCCCACCCTGTGTAAGGCATTATAGGCAGCCCAGAGAAAACACAGTTAGCGGGCGCCAGTCAGCCTGGCTTATTATCAGCAGCCAGCTGGTCCCATGGAGTGCCCACTTCACCCCTTAAAGCGGCCTTCATTCAGGTACAAACGTCCTGTAATGTGTGCGCCCCCACTCCCTCCACTTCCACACCATCTGCTATCAATTATGCTGATTTGTATCTTTTTAACAAGGGGCTTAAACAGTGGTTTATAACTCGCAGGCATGGATGAGGAGAACATGGGAAGAGGGGTAGGGTGGGGATGAGGTGGAGGAAGTGTGACTGACTGACTCGGGTGTGTCAGCCAGCTGTAAGTCCATTTCTCCCCCAAGTTAGAAGGTGTATTTCATACCTGTAGCTGTAAATCATTAAGGGGTTTAACACTAGTCAGGAAACCAATTGGTGGTGCATGATATCTGAGGGATTTTCTCACCAGGCATGATAATAGAACAAAAAGACAGTGTATTACACTGAGTGTACAAAGCATGACCTAGACTGACCAGGTGAATCCAGGTGAAAGCTTTGATCCCTTACTGATGTCACTTGATAAATCCACTTCAATCAGTGGAGATGAAGGAGAGGAGACAGGTTAAAGAAAGATGTTTAAGCCTTGAGACAATTGAGGCATGAATTGTGTATGTGTGCCATTCACAAGGTGAATGGACAAGACAGAATATTTAATTTAGTCTGTTTAACAGACAAATTTAGTCTGTTCTCAATAATACGAAGGTGTTCCTAATGTTTTCTATACATGTGTATACACATTTTTAAAAAAGAAATATTTCACCTTTATTTAACCAGGTAGGCCAGTTGAGAACAAGTTCTCATTTACAACTGTGACCTGGCCAAGATAAAGCAAAGCAGTGCGACAAAAACAACAACACAGAGTTACACATAAACAAACATACAGTCAATAACACAAAAGAAAAATCTATGTACAGTGTGTGCAAATGTGGAAGATTAGGGAGGTAAGGCAATAAATAGGCCATAGAGGCAAAATAATTACAATTTAGCATTAACACTGGAGTGAGTGATGTGCAGATGATGATGTGCAAGTAGAGATACTGGGGTTCAGAAGAGCAAGAAGATAAATAACAATATAGGGATGAGGTAGTTGAGTGAGATATTTACAGATTGGCTGTGTACAGGTACAGTGATCGGTAATCTTCTCTGACAGTTGATGCTTAAAGTTAGAGAGGGAGATATAAGTCTCCCGCTTCAGTGATTTTTGCAATTATTTCCAGTCATTGGCAGCAGAGAACTGGAAGGAAAGGCGGCTAAAGGAAGAATGGACTTTGGGGATGACCAGTGAAATATATCTGCTGGAGCGCATGCTATGGGTGGGTGCTGCTATGGTGACCAGTGAACTGAGATAAGGCGGGGCTTTACCTAGCAAAGACTTATAGATGACCTGGAGCCAGTGGGTTTGGCGACGAATATGTAGCGAGGGCCGGCCAACGAGAGCATAGAGGTCGCAGTGGTGGGTAGTATATGTGGCTTTAGTGAGAAAATGGATGGCACAGTGATAGACTACATCCAGTTTGCTGAGTAGAGTGTTGGAGGCTATTTTGTAAATGACATCGCCGAAGTCAAGGATCGGTAAAATAGTCTGTTTTACGAGGGTATGTTTGGCAGCATGAGTGAAGGAGGCTTTGTTGCGAAATAGGAAGCCGATTCTAGATTTAATTTTGGATTGGAGATGCTTAATTAATGTGAGTCTGGAATTAGAGGTTACAGTCTAACCAGACACCTAGGTATTTGTAGTTGTCCACATATTCTAAGTCAGAACCGTCCAGAGTAGTGATGCTAGTCAGGTGGGCAGGTGCGGGCAGCAATCGGTTGAAGAGCATGCGTTTAGTTTTACTAACATTTAAAAGCAGTTGGAGGCCATGGAAGGAGTGTTGTATGGCACTGAAGCTCATTTGGAGGTTTGTTAACACAGTGTCCAAAGAAGGGCCAGATGTATACAGAATGGTGTTGTCTGCGTAGAGGTGGATCAGAGAATCACCAGCAGCAAAGAAATATCACTCCTTTTGGAACTCCTTTAAGAGATGATGGAGGCAACACATGTTCAATCCAGTACAGGCTTAACTGAATGGACAACAGAGACGGAATGCAATATGACATTTTATTAAATAGTTTGGTTAATAATGGCCTCGTCTCCAAGGGAAAATCTTCGGAGCCAGTTGATGTGATGGCAGGTAGCCTTATGCTGGGAGAAAGGAGTCCCTATGAGGGGCCTTATAAGGTTATTATAGCTGGTGGTGGTGTGGAGGTGGAGGGTCGTCGGTAGCTTTTGCTGTAACAAATAATAAGAGAACATGGGTATGTTTGACACATAAATACATCCTGAGATTTAGACCCACAGGTTGAGAGCGAGAAAGTTGATAATTGCTAGGGTGAGCCCATAGGTTACAACAGCAAGCATGAGGACTGTGCATTATTGTGCTGCGCTCATAGGTTATAAGATAACTAGATAAGGTTAATAGAAACAAGTAGGAGAGATAGGAAACTATGCTAATGATGATAGCATTTGTAACCTCTAACACATCCATTCCCACTATGCATACAGAATAGGAAACGATGTGAATTACATTATGCTTGCTGTGTTAAGTTAAAGCGAGCATTCAGACCAGCCTCACTGATTGAACTTTCGCGCGCTACTTTTCTGTGAACCACACTTGTGTGATGAGTTGCCTGAGACCTGAAGACCAGTGTTAGCTCCCCAAGTCACATATATATTTAACTTCTCCCTCAACTATAAACTCCACTAGACCCGGTTTCCATGTTTGTTTTCCTTGTTTTCACATTTCCTTTTTATTAGTCCTGCCTGCGTTAACATCTTGTTAACAATAATTACTTTATATAAGCCTCATTAAAATGCTGTAGCTCATGAATAAGTAAATATGTGAACAAGATCACCTTAGTAACATCCCTAATGATGGGGGGTCAAAGGAGATATCGGAGCGCTCTTGTCCACAAGCTGAACGAATAAGAGAAAAGCTTTCTACGCGTCACTTTCATCATCCTCATCATAGTAAGAGTAAATTCGAATGAATGAATGAATTACTTAGTGAATTAATATAGCAAAGTTTAAGCAGTCCCCCATAATGAATCATCATATACCATTTGTATTAAAAATATAAATCATATCACATCTACAACTATCATTCCAAGCGACAAAGAGTATGTTCACACAATGAAGATGACCTGGGATGGTCACCTGCCTCCAGTGTAAAGTGATCGGTATTCATGTCAGCCCTCGCCTGAGCCCTTCTCACAGGCGGCATACTGCTAATCCAATCTCTCCAACAGGACGAGATAGTAGAAGGGATGCTACTGAAACAACAGATAAACAGTGACTCATATCCTCATAGGCCTGGAAATTAATTATGATGCTCTTGTATCTGTTAGTTACGACTCAGTGCAATCCGTCTCCCTCTTTGTCATGTGGCCCGCCAACGAACTTGGCAGACACATCAGGGATATTTCTCATCTCCGGCATTCCTTCATTTAGATGAAAGGGCAGTAGAAATGCCAAACTGCTACACAAGGTCACTGGAGAAATGGAGGAAAGAAAGACAGAGAGAAGCATTGATATTCTCCTTTCGACAAATTTTAAATGGCAAAAAGAAAAGGCCTGAGGAGGGCAATGAACTCATGAACCAGGAACCAGGCATGGAGTATACTGAAAGTGGAGTAGCCCACCGAAGAGAAGACATGTAGCTGTGGGTAGACCTTGCAGCTCTCTTAGGTTCAGCTGACCTCTAAACTCAACAAAAAGATGTTCTGCTGAGCGTAGCCAAGGTGATGTGATTGAGCGTGGAGAGGACACATGCTCAGGCAAAATGGCTGTCACTAAAGCCACCATGACAAGCCTCACACCTCCCTCTCCCCACACCCAGGCACCTAGGTGCACACACACACAAGAGCACACACACACACCTTGACCAAATAACACAGCCAAAGTGCTAGTTACAGTTATTGATCGAACCAATACTCTTTCGGGTGAAAGTTTTCATGTCATGTCTTTTATTTCTTTGTGTTCTTCTATTTCTCTCTGAGACAGATTGTAAGCTGTTCTGGCAGCCAGCATTCCCAGTAGACTTGCTTGACCAGATTGATCGTAACTATCATTATTTCATTGCCAGCCTTAAGCCTAAAGACCAAACACCAAGGATAATTGCTAACACGATATTGATATATCACAACCGATATTTGTAGGTGTTGTCTTAGGTTACGTTCCAGTGACGTGTGTGTTATTGACGTGTCAATAACCCACCACTGAGACTCAGTTTGTGGCAGACTTTCGCAGAGACACTCAAACGTAATTATTTTAGATGGATGATAGATGGATACATGCAATGTTTCCTCTAAGATGTGCCCTTGCACGCAGCTCCCCCGGTCACGCAACCTTCTAGAGTTTTCCCCGTTAGTTAATCTAACAATTTCGATTTTGGCTATTAGATGGCAGCATGTGCAAAGTTTCAGACTGATCCAATGAACCATTGCATTTATGTTCAAAATCTTGTCTCAAGACTGCCCAAATGTGTATAATTTGTTTATTAATAACTTTTCATGTTCAAAACTGTTCTCTCTCCTCAAACAATAGCATGGTATTATTTCACTATAATAGCTACTGTAAATTGGACAGTGCAGAGTAACAAGAATTGAAGCTTTCTCCCAATATCAGATATGTCTATGTCCTGGGAAATGTTCTTGTTACTTACAACCTCATGCTAATCGCATTAGCCTATGTTAGCGCAACCGTCCTGCA
Source organism: Oncorhynchus tshawytscha (assembly GCF_018296145.1). Lineage (NCBI taxonomy): Eukaryota > Metazoa > Chordata > Actinopteri > Salmoniformes > Salmonidae > Oncorhynchus > Oncorhynchus tshawytscha. The sequence continues at coordinate 15,707,347 of NC_056454.1, read as the reverse complement.
GGGGACACATCAACCCTGAAGAAGGTTTATACTACACTAACCTTTAGTGTAGAATTGTGATCAAAGTAATGCAATATTAGCCACTTTCAATGCAACATACCGAAACAAGACAAACTATGCAAGACTTAGTATGCAAAACTAACTATGCAAGAGATTTTGTTGTAGGCAGAGCGCATCGGAGTAGGATTTTATTGCATTGACAGGCAGGACCCGGTGCGCCATATTGGAAATTGGATAATCAGGTTAATGTCAAGCCCTGCATGTATTTTTCAAAGGTCTCATGGAACGCAGACCTGCATTGAACACCACACATTGGCTGCTACAGTAGGCTGAATGATAGAACCACTATTTTCATGTTAAAATGTTATGTGATGCATTTTCTCCATAGTTTTTTATGTTAGGACACTCTGGTAGACCTACAGTATGATCAAATTGCCACCGTAGCCTACGTGGCCACTGTTAAAACAAAAAATGAAAGCGGGTACAGCCTCAGTGTTCACAGTAAACGCACACCGGCAATATTGCCACCAGCTCTTGTAGATAAAGTGGTCGGTGGAGGAAAAGGATAATTAGGATGTGTGTGTGTGAGTGTGTGTGTGTGCATGCACGTGTGTGTGTGTGTGTGTGTGTGTGTGTGTGTGTGTGCGTGCGTGCGTGTGTTCATGCACGTGTGTGTGTGTGAGTGTGTGTGTGTGCATGCATGCATGTGTGTGTGTGTTTGAGTGTGTGTGGTTTGATGAGGGGTGTGTGAGGAGAAACTACCTCAGCAGTGGAAGGAAGGCGGTGAGATGTGTAACACCACAGGCCCAGCATAAGAGTGAGAGATGGGGGAAGAGAGAGAATGTGAGCACCTTCGCTACACAATTCCCCTAATAAATCAGATCGCTAATGAGTTTGCCTTCACCTGATTGGCTAGCATCAGCGTGACTCACAGAGGAAGGGAAAAAGATTTTTGATGAGTCTCTGACAGTTGTCAGTGCTGGTTGTCAGGGATGATGTGTGACGGCTGGATGAAGAGCCAATAAAGATTCCATGTGGACTACAGAATGTGCATCAGAGCAGTAACACATTCTCTGCCATTGTTGGGGGGGTGGGGGTACCCTCAAGGGGTGACATTATCACATTAGAATCAGGCTTCATAGGGTTGTTCTATTGCTCATGCAATTATGTTCAAGGACATCCGACGGGGAAAAAATGGTGTTCGATGTTTGATCTAAAGTCTTTGCTGTTCTATTATTGCAAACGAAACGGACATGGCAGTTTCACCACGGACTCCAGCTACTGTATAAGTAACGTTAAACATTGGCAATCAATTTTCATATTGTCAAATACAATAGTAGGCTATCACACACACACAAACCCATAGTGGTGTAAAGTACTTAAGTAACAATACTTTAAAGTGCTACTTAAGTCGTTTTTTGGGGTATCTGTATTTTACTTTACTATTTATATATTTTTTTACTTTTACTTTTATCTCACTACATTCCTAAAGAAAATAATGTACTTTTTTCCCCTGACACCCAAAAGTACTCATTACATTTTGAACACTTAGCAGGATTTACACTTTTACTTTTGATACTTAAGTATATTTTAGCTATTACATTTACTTTTGATACTTTAGTATATTAAAAACCAAATACTTTTAGACTTTTACTCAAGAAGTATTTTACTGGGTGACTTTCACTTTTTACTTAAGTCATTATCTATTACTCAAGTACTACAACTCTGTACTTTTTCCACCAATGCAAACACACACACCTGACAGAAAATAATAACAGGTGAGATTGTCCAGAGGTAAATAGAATTGGCTTCTTAGACGTTGGAAAGAATCTCCCTCAAGTGATTGCCTGCTCTGTAACTCTGCTGGGATCTGAAGTGATATTGCACACACGCACTCAGAAGAAAAAAGGCAACTTAGAGAAGAAAGAAGTAGTATCTCCGTCACCTCAACAACCTCCATCACTCCCTCTATCCAGCCCTCCATCCCTCTCTCTATCACCACCCCCAATGCCAGAAAAATAACAAAAAAGCAATTTCAACTGTAATTCAACAACAACACCAATAATCCTCAACTTTATTCTCCTGGGGGAACAGGTGTGGGAAAATGGATTCCTCCTGGAGACAGTGAGGGATTGTGGTATAGAATTCTGAGAATGGTGCATGTTGAGAATGTTGTAAAGCGACTTTGGGTCCTTAAAGTGCTAAATAAATATCATGTATGATTGTTATTATTATTTATACCACATTATTGTTGAATCCTCTTTTCGGATTGGCTAGAAGTGCATTCTAGAGTGGTCATTGAAACCAGGTATAGAGGGCTTGCAGTTGCATCACAAGTCATCTAGCAATCACACCAGGCGCCATGTTGAAAGACCAGAGTCAGTCTGGCTGCGTTTTTCTACCACAGAAAACTTCACACAGATTACCCATTATTTAGTCTTTCTAAGGTAATTTAAAAAAAAAAAAAAACACAATGTATTATTAGCTAGCTAGCTAGAGGAACTTGTGTTCAGGCTAACTCAAATTAGCTGCTAACGTAATATTCGCTAGCTAGCTATCACCAGCTAGCTAACTTCATATTAGCTAGTTAGCTAGCTATCTTGATGTTTTTATCATTGTAACGCTACATGCATTTGTAGATAGGTAGCTAGCTAACAGCCATAGCTAACAGCCATGGAAGAGGGTGAAGGATTAGCTAGCAGTTCCAGCTGTCAGAAAATGGAGCAGTGTACTCTGGATAGGGCAGGTGTCACACCCTGATCTGTTCACCTGTCTTTATGATTGTCTCCACCCACCTCCAGGTGTCACCTGTTTTCCTCATTAGTCCCTGGGTACTTATTCCTGTGTTCGCTGCTTGTCTGTTGCCAGTTCGTGTCACGTTCTGACCTTAGTTCCTTTTTTATGTCTTTGTGTTAGGGTGTGAGGGTGTGGTCAGGGTGTGAGTTGGGGTGGGTAGTCTATGTTATTTTTTCTATGTTGTTATATTTCTATGTGTTTGGCCGAGTATGGTTCTCAATCAGAGGCAAGTGTCGTTCGTTGTCTCTGATTGAGAATCATACTTAGGTAGCCTGTTTTCCCCATTTTGGTTGTCGGTGTTTAATTTCTGTTTAGTGTCTGTTCACCTTGCAGAACTGTTTTGTTTTCTATTCGTTGTTATTTTGTGTAGTGTTCAGTTTTTCAATTAAAATATGACGAACACTTACCACGCTGCATTTTGGTCCTCCTCTCCTTCCACCAACGAGAATCGCTACAGTTCGTCTTGTTTGTTATTCCATTCTCCTGCTTTTTCCTTCTCTCTGTTTTTGTTGGTCCTCCCGGTTGTGACCCTTGCCTGTCTGGACTCTGAACCCACCTGCCTGACCTTGAGCCTGCCTGTCACTCTGTACCTCCTGGACTCTGACCTGTTTTTGATATTTTGCCTGTCCACGACCATTCTCTTGCCTATCCCTTGGATTATAATAAATATCAGAGACTCGAACCACCTGCCTCCCGTGTCTGCATCTGGATCTTGCCTTGTGCCCTTACAGCCGGTACCTTTATGGGAGGACATTATGAAAAGATTCTCCAGTTCCAGTACCTGGTGAAAAAAACGGAGAACTGAGCAATATAACAACATAATATTCAGTGCTGTCTAATTTGAGTATAACGCAGCTTGTTTCTTTGTGATGTTTTCTGTCTGAAGATACAGAGCACTTTGAAACCCTGTCTGCAGATGAAGAGGTCCCAATGAATGTCACAAGAGAATAAGGGTACATCTGCGTATACCACGGGTTATATGTGTCCCTACTGTATGTTAGCACATTTTGGAAACAAAAATACAGTTTAAAAGTCACACGCAATATGCAAACCTGTTATAACTGGATCTGGCTGAGTGTGCAGGCTTCTGTTCCAGCCCACCACTAACACACCTGATTGAATTGAGCTAACCTAATTAGCTGATAATTAAGTGTGCTATTGCTGAAAATAGAAGTCTGCTCACCCAGTAGATCAGCGATCAGTGGAGCAAGGTTGGCCACCTCTGTTATGGAGTTTGTTTTGTTCACCTGAAATGATGTTTTAGTAATAATAGCCTACTTGTTACGAAGATGTCTAATCTTTACATATGTGCTAGCTTACTTGTCCGCTTTGAAATTATATGAAAGTGTTCCTTCTTTAAAGTATTCAAGCTTGTTTTAATTGTTAACTTAAAACTATTATTCAAGGTGAACTAGTGTCCATGTTGATTAATCACAGATCACAATCCTGCAATAAAAAGGTCTCAAATGTCTCAAATGAACACTATATTTTTGTTCAGTTGTAAGCTCTCCAATTCATTTTATTTGATTGTAACTCTTTTTTTCAGGACATCAGCCATGTGAAGCCATTCATCAGCTGATAATGGCACACCACGCCAATGCAGCCATAGGCCTCCAGCAGTGGTTCCCAACTCCAGGCCTTGAGTATCCCCAACAGCACACATTATTGTTGTAGCACAGGACAAACATATCTCAGTCAACTCATTGAGGGCCTGATGATTAGTAGACAAGTTGAGTCAGGTCTGCTTGTCCGGAGCTACAATACAAATGTGTACTGTTGGCGGGGGTTTACTCGAGGACCGGAGTTGGGAACCATTGGCCTACAGACTGATGGCATTTGCATTGTACCCATAGACATTGTGCATCTGAAGCAGAGAATAGTACATTGTTTACATATTGTTGAGCTTTGTCTTCTCAATTTAAAAACGATACCAGTAGACAATGCATATGAGGCTAATCATTATACTAGATTTTGTACATGCCTGGTGCTGACATGACATTGCTAGTGTAAATCCAACCCTTGTCATCTATGTAGGGAAATGTCTGGAAGCAGGACATGACAGGATCCTTATCTTAAAACATACACACAACAACTACTACCCCCAAGTTCAATGCCAGATGCTTTTCCCCCAGAAGGTCTGAGTGGCACTTGGAGGTGCCACTGTGAGAATGAAGATGGTTTGCTTAAGACGACCACAACAATTACATTGTCTATGCTAAATGTTTTGAAATTGTAAAAAAAATAATAGTTAAGCTATAAGAAACAACATTTTACTCAATGGGGAAAGGCAAAGATTCAAACAAAATACGTTTCGTTCCACCCATACAAGCACAGTATGTTTACAACATCATAAACAATAGTATTTTAAATGTTGCTCCAAATTACATTTTATATATTCATACGGTTTAAATGTTTATCAAAGGCCAAAATTTTTTCATTGCAAAGGAAAGAAACCTACAGGCTTATGCCACTACACGCTCATCAATAGCCTAAATTATGACTATCCAAACTACTCATCACATTAGGCATAGTAGGCTTAACTTAGTTTGCAAATGTGATGATTTGTTATAAAGGTGCATTTTACTACAAACAAATAGCTTCCCCAAAACTTCCCCAAAACTCACCCAACTCCTATGTAAGAGACATGCTAATAGCTAGACTACAAGCTATCTAGCTAGCTAATGTTAGCTAACTTAGTTTTATCGTTAACACCTGGTCAGCATAACAGCTAAACTAAACTCAAAATCGATCAGACTTACCAGCGGGTTCAAGTCTTGATGGGAAAAACAATTTATTCGCTTTTCTGACAGTTCTTGATTCTTATCTCCTGGGTGTTTCATGATTATGGGTATGGGCGGGGGCGTATGCCTTATGACTAACGTGACATGGTGTGATGAAAGAAACATACAGGAACTCAAATCCTTCTGTTCACCTGATTTAGAATTCCTCACAATCAAATGTAGACCGCATTATCTACCAAGAGAATTCTCTTTGATTATAATCACAGCCGTATATATCCCCCCCCAAGCAGACACATCGATGGCTCTGAACGAACTTTATTTAACTCTCTGCAAACTGGAAACGATTTATCCGGAGGCTGCATTCATTGTAGCTGGGGATTTTAACAAGGCTAATCTGAAAACAAGACTCCCTAAATTTTATCAGCATATCGATTGCGCAACCAGGGGTGGAAAGACCCTGGATCATTGTTACTCTAACTTCCGCGACGCATATAAGGCCCTGCCCCGCCCCACCTTTCGGAAAAGCTGACCACGACTCCATTTTGTTGATCCCTGCCTACAGACAGAAACTAAAACAAGAAGCTCCCACGCTGAGGTCTGTCCAACGCTGGTCTGACCAAGCTGACTCCACACTCCAAGACTGCTTCCATCACGTGGACTGGGAGATGTTTCGTATTGCGTCAGACAACAACATTGACGAATACGCTGATTCGGTGTGCGAGTTCATTAGAACGTGCGTTGAAGATGTCGTCCCATAGCAACGATTAAAACATTCCCTAACCAGAAACCGTGGATTGATGGCAGCATTCGTGTGAAACTGAAGGCGCGAACCACTGCTTTTAATCAGGGCAAGGTGTCTGGTAACATGACTGAATACAAACAGTGCAGCTATTCCCTCCGCAAGGCTATCAAACAAGCTAAGCGCCAGTACAGAGACAAAGTAGAATCTCAATTCAACGGCTCAGACACAAGAGGCATGTGGCAGGGTCTACAGTCAATCACGGACTACAGGAAGAAGCCCAGCCCAGTCACGGACCAGGATGTCTTGCTCCCAGGCAGACTAAATAACTTTTTTGCCCACTATGAGGACAATACAGTGCCACTGACACGGCCTGCAACGAAAACATGCGGTCTCTCCTTCACTGCAGCCGAAGTGAGTAAGACATTTAAACGTGTTAACCCTCGCAAGGCTGCAGGCCCAGACGGCATCCCCAGCCGCGCCCTCAGAGCATGCGCAGACCAGCTGGCCGGTGTGTTTACGGACATATTCAATCAATCCCTATACCAGTTTGCTGTTCCCACATGCTTCAAGAGGGCCACCATTGTTCCTGTTCCCAAGAAAGCTAAGGTAACTGAGCTAAACGACTACCGCCCCGTAGCACTCACATCCGTCATCATGAAGTGCTTTGAGAGACTGGTCAAGGACCATATCACCTCCACCCTACCTGACACCCTAGACCCACTCCAATTTGCTTACCGCCCAAATAGGTCCACAGACGATGCAATCTCAACCACACTGCACACTGCCCTAACCCATCTGGACAAGAGGAATACCTATGTGAGAATGCTGTTCATCGACTACAGCTCGGCATTCAACACCATAGTACCCTCCAAGCTCGTCATCAAGCTCGAGACCCTGGGTCTCGACCCCGCCCTGTGCAACTGGGTACTGGACTTCCTGACGGGCCGCCCCCAGGTGGTGAGGGTAGGCAACAACATCTCCTCCCCGCTGATCCTCAACACTGGGGCCCCACAAGGGTGCGTTCTGAGCCCTCTCCTGTACTCCCTGTTCACCCACGACTGCGTGGCCACGCACGCCTCCAACTCAATCATCAAGTTTGCGGACGACACAACAGTGGTAGGCTTGATTACCAACAACGACGAGACGGCCTAGAGGGAGGAGGTGAGGGCCCTCGGAGTGTGGTGTCAGGAAAATAACCTCACACTCAACGTCAACAAAACTAAGGAGATGATTGTGGACTTCAGGAAACAGCAGAGGGAACACCCCCATCCACATCGATGGAACAGTAGTGGAGAGGGTAGCAAGTTTTAAGTTCCTCGGCATACACATCACAGACAAACTGAATTGGTCCACTCACACAGACAGCATCGTGAGGAAGGCGCAGCAGCGCCTCTTCAACCTCAGGAGGCTGAAGAAATTTGGCTTGTCACCAAAAGCACTCACAAACTTCTACAGATGCACAATCGAGAGCATCCTGGCGGGCTGTATCACCGCCTGGTATGGCAACTGCACCGCCCTCAACCGTAAGGCTCTCCAGAGGGTAGTGAGGTCTGCACAACGCATCACCGGGGCAAACTACCTGCCCTCCAGGACACCTACACCACCCGATGCTACAGGAAGGCCATAAAGATCATCAAGGACATCAACCACCCGAGCCACTGCCTGTTCACCCCGCTGTCATCCAGAAGGCGAGGTCAGTACAGGTGCATCAAAGCTGGGACCGAGAGACTGAAAAACAGCTTCTATCTCAAGGCCATCAGACTGTTAAACAGCCACCACTAACATTGAGTGGCTACTGCCAACACACTGTCAATGACACTGACTCTACTCCAGCCACTTTAATAATGGGAATTGATGAGAAATGATGTAAATATATCACTAGCCACTTTAAACAATGCTACCTTATATAATGTTACTTACCCTACATTATTCATCTCATATGCATACGTAGATACTGTACTCTATATCATCGACTGCATCCTTATGTAATACATGTATCACTACTTTAACCATTAACTCTGTGTTGTTGTATATGTTTACAAATTAATAAAAACTTTTAATCTGAAATGTCTTGAGTTAGTAAGTGTTCAACCATTTGTTATGGCAAGCCTAAATAATTTCAGGAGTAAAAATTTGCTTAACAAGTCACCTAATACATTGCATAGACTGTGTGCAATAATAGCATTTAACATGATTTTTTAATGACTACGTCATCTCTGTATCCAACACAATTTCAAACACTCATTCAACCACAAGGAGCAGGGAGGATTTCCAATACCTCGCAAAGAAGGGCACCTATTGATAGATGCATAAAATAAAAAATGATATTGAATTTCCCTTTGAGCATGGTGAATGTATTAATTACACTTTGGATGGTGTATCAATACACTCAGTCACAAAGATACAGGCGTCCTTCCTAACTCATTTGCCGGAGAGGCCATGAGGCCAATGATGACTTTAAAACAGTTACAAAGTTTAATGGCTGTGATAGGAGACAACTGAGGATGGATCAACAACATTGTAGTTACTCCACAATACTAACCTAAATGACAGAGTGAAAAGAAGGACGCTTGTATAGAATAAAAATATTCCGAAACATGCATCCTATTAATAATAAGGCACTAAAGTAAAACTTTTTTAAAAAGTGGCAAAGAAACTAACTTTAAGTCCTGAATTGAATGCGTTATGTTTTGGGCAAATCCAACACAACACATCAACGAGTACCACTCGGGTGATGTGGAGGTAAACCCAGGCCCTGCATGTCCCCAGGCACCCTCATTTGTTGACTTCTGTGATCGTAAAAGCCTTGGTGTCATGCATGTCAACATCAGAAGCCTCCTCCCTAAGTTTGTTTTACTCACTGCTCTAGCACACTCTGCTAACCCTGATGTCCTTGCTGTGTCTGAATCCTGGCTCAGGAAGGCCACCAAAAATTCAGAGATTTCCATACCCAACTATAACATCTTCCGTCAAGATAGATCTGCCAAAGGGGGAGGAGTTGCAGTCTACTGCAGAGAGAGCCTGCAAAGTAATGTCATACTTTCCAGGTCCATACCCAAACAGTTCGAACTACTAATTTTGAAAATTACTCTCTCCAGAAATAAGTCTCTCACTGTTGCCGCCTGCTACCGACCCCCTCAGCTCCCAGCTGTGCCCTGGACACCATTTGTGAATTGATCGCCCCCATCTAGCCTCAGAGTTTGTTCTGTTAGGTGACCTAAACTGGGATATGCTTAACACCCCGCCAGTCCTACAATCTAAGCTAGATGCCCTCAATCTCACACAAATCATCAAGGAACCCACCAGGTACAACCCTAACTCTGTAAACAAGGGCACCCTCATAGACGTCATCCTGACCAACTGGCCCTCCAAATACACCTCCGCTGTCTTCAACCAGGATCTCAGCGATCACTGCCTCATTGCCTGTATCCGCTACGGAGCCGCAGTCAAACGACCACCCCTCATCACGGTCAAACGCTCCCTAAAACACTTCTGTGAGCAGGCCTTTCTAATCGACCTGGCCCGGGTATCCTGGAAGGACATTGACCTCATCCCGTCAGTTGAGGATGCCTGGTCATTCTTTAAAAGTAACTTCCTCACCATTTTAGATAAGCATGCTCCGTTCAAAAATGCAGAACTAAGAACAGATACAGTCCTTGGTTCACCCCAGACCTGACTGCCCTCGACCAGCACAAAAACATCCTGTGGCGGACTGCAATAGCATCGAATAGTCCCCGTGATATGCAACTGTTCAGGGAAGTCCGGAACCAATACACGCAGTCAGTCAGGAAAGCTAAGGCCAGCTTCTTCAGGCAGAAGTTTGCATCCTGTAGCTCCAACTCCAAAAAGTTCTGGGACACTGTGAAGTCCATGGAGAACAAGAGCACCTCCTCCCAGCTGCCCACTGCACTGAGGCTAGGTAACACGGTCACCACCGATAAATCCATGATTATCGAAAACTTCAATAAGCATTTCTCAACGGCTGGCCATGCCTTCCGCCTGGCTACTCCAACCTCGGCCAACAGCTCCTCCCCCGGCAGCTCCTCGCCCAAGCCTCTCCAAGTTCTCCTTTACCCAAATCCAGATAGCAGATGTTCTGAAAGAGCTGCAAAACCTGGACCCGTACAAATCAGCTGGGCTTGACAATCTGGACCCCCTATTTCTGAAACTATCCGCCGCCATTGTCGCAACCCCTATTACCAGCCTGTTCAACCTCTCTTTCATATCGTCTGAGATCCCCAAGGATTGGAAATCTGCCGCAGTCATCCCCCTCTTCAAAGGGGGAGACACCCTGGACCCAAACTGTTACAGACCTATATCCATCCTGCCCTGCCTATCTAAGGTCTTCGAAAGCCAAGTCAACAAACAGGTCACTGACCATCTCGAATCCCACCGTACCTTCTCCGCTGTGCAATCTGGCTTCTGAGCCGGTCACGGGTGCACCTCAGCCACACACAAGGTACTAAACGATATCATAACCGCCATCAATAAAAGACAGTACTGTGCAGCCGTCTTCATCGACCTTGCCAAGGCTTTCGACTCTGTCAATCAACATATTCTCATCGGCAGACTCAGTAGCCTCGGTTTTTCGGATGACTGCCTTGCCTGGTTCACCAATTACTTTGCAGACAGAGTTCAGTGTGTCAAATCGGAGGGCATGCTGTCCGGTCCTCTGGCAGTCTCTATGGGGGTGCCACAGGGTTCAATTCTCGGTCCGACTCTTTTCTCTGTGTATATCAATGATGTTGCTCTTGCTGCGGGCGATTCCCTGATCCACCTCTACGCAGACGACACCATTCTATATACTTTCGGCCCGTCATTGGACACTGTGCTATCTAACCTCCAAACAAGCTTCAATGCCATACAACACTCCTTCCGTGGCCTCCAACTGCTCTTAAACGCTAGTAAAACCAAATGCATGCTTTTCAACCGATCGCTGCCTGCACCCGCATGCCCGACTAGCATCACCACCCTGGATGGTTCTGACCTTGAATATGTGGACATCTATAAGTACCTAGGTGTCTGGCTAGACTGCAAACTCTCCTTCCAGACTCATATCAAACATCTCCAATCAAAAATCAAATCAAGAGTCGGCTTTCTATTCCGCAACAAAGCATCCTTCACTCACGCCGCCAAGCTTACCCTAGTAAAACTGACTATCCTACCAATCCTCGACTTCGGCGATGTCATCTACAAAATGGCTTCCAACACTCTACTCAGCAAACTGGATGCAGTATATCACAGTGCCATCCGTTTTGTCACTAAAGCACCTTATTCCACCCACCACTGCGACTTGTATGCTCTAGTCGGCTGGCCCTTGCTACATATTCGTCGCCAGACCCACTGGCTCCAGGTCATCTACAAGTCCATGCTAGGTAAAGCTCCGCCTTATCTCAGTTCACTGGTCACGATGGCAACACCCATCCGTAGCACGCGCTCCAGCAGGTGTATCTCACTGATCATCCCTAAAGCCAACACCTCATTTGGCCGCCTTTCGTTCCAGTACTCTGCTGCCTGTGACTGGAACGAATTGCAAAAATCGCTGAAGTTGGAGACTTTTATCTCCCTCACCAACTTCAAACATCAGCTATCTGAGCAGCTAACCGATCGCTGCAGCTGTACATAGTCTATTGGTAAATAGCCCACCCATTTTCACCTACCTCATCCCCATACTGTTTTTATTTATTTACTTTTCTGCTCTTTTGCACACCAATATCTCTACCTGTACATGACCATCTGATCATTTATCACTCCAGTGTTAATCTGCAAAATTGTAACTGTTCGTCTACCTCCTCATGCCTTTTGCACACATTGTATATAGACTCCCCCTTTGTTTTCTACTGTGTTATTGACTTGTTAATTGTTTATTCCATGTGTAACTCTGTGTTGTCTGCTCACACTGCTATGCTTTATCTTGGCCAGGTCGCAGTTGTAAATGAGAACTTGTTCTCAACTAGCCTACCTGGTTAAATAAAGGTGAAATAAAAAAATAAAATAAAACATTTTTCCAGCATGGTGGTGATGCTTGTCATCAGCAAGGACTAGGAATTTTTTAGGATAAAATTAAATGGAATAGAGCAAAGCATTGGCAAAATCCTAGAGGAAAACCAACAGACACTGGGAGACAAATTCACATTTCAGCAGGACAATAACCTAAAACATAAGGCCAAATATACACTGGAGTTGCTTAACAAGACAACATTGAATGTTCCTGGGTGGCTTGTTACAGTTTTGACTTAAATTGGCTTGACAATCTATGGCAAGACTTGAAAATGGCGCAATGGTCAACAACCAACTTGACAGAGCTTGAAGAATTAAAAAAATAGTAATGGGGAAATATTGTACAATCCAGGTGTGCAAAGCTCTTAGACACTTACCCAGAAAAACTCACGGCTGTAATAGCTGCCAAAGGTGATTATAACATGTATTGACTCAGGGGCGTGAATACTTATATAAATTTGATATTTCTGTATTTAATTTTCAATAAATTTGTCAACATTTCTACAAATATGTTTTCACTTTGTCATTATGGGGTAGTGTGTGGATTGGTGAGGGAAAAAATATGGAATAAGTCAAGGTGTATGAATACTTTCTGAAGGCACTGTAGGACACTTCTGAGGTAGTTCCAACAATAGGTGCCTTTTGACTCTCCTTAAGCACTGCACCATGCGGATCGTACTTGCTACAAGGTTACAGAAAGCGAAACCAACAACCACAGAAACCAAAATTGAATGCATTGTAAATGCAGGTCTAACGATGAAAAACATAGCTAGATAGCGTCAATTTGTTTTTGCAAAGACATGTTTTTTGACCTCTGGTGAGTGATGAACATGAATTTCTCCGGTCCTTCAATGTTGCAGTCATGAAGCAAGTGGCTCTATGCTGTCAAATCATCCCACATTTCTAATTTGACCAGCAGTTTTCAGCAACTGGTATTGATGAATTCTATTGTTATATTGACAGAGTTGCTAGTAACTAAATAATTAGTTAGCTTGTAGCCTAGTGTTTTCATTTGCAATGCAAACTCCTCTACTGTAATGAACAGTGTCCTGCCTAGAGAGCGGGTGAAATTGTACACTATCAGCGCATTGTTATGGATGTATCCAAATAAATGTAACTAGAAAACACCTTAAGGCCATATAAAAAGCCCCATGAGCCCTAACATGAAGTTCATAGGAGCACATCACATTTGGTGTCAAATGAAAGCTAAGAGTCTATATGTTTTAGAAATGAAGGTATTATTATATACATTTTTCAACCATTATTCATCCTTGAAATTTGGAATAAGCAAAGGCTTTGATTTCATTTTTTCAAAATGTCAACATTTATAGTTAGTTTTGCATAAATTATTCGCCTTCTGTAAGTTTAAGAAGTATTGCCTAGAATTGTCATTCTGTTAATAACTTCCTATGGCTGCAGGGGCAGTATTGAGTAGCTTGGATGAAAAGGTGCCCAGAGTAAACTGCCTGCTCTTCAGTCCCAGTTGCTAATATATGCATATTTTTATTAGTATTGGATAGAAAACACTCTGAAGTTTCTAAAACTGTTTGAATGATGTCTGTGAGTATAACAGAACTCATATGGCAGGCAAAAACCTGAGAAGAAATCCAAACAGGAAGTGGGAAATCTGAGGTTGGTCGACTTTCAACTCAGCCCCTATTGAATACACAGTGGGATATTGGTTATGTTGCACATCCTAAGGCTTCCACTAGATGTCAACCGTCTTTAAAAACTTGTTTGAGGATTCTACTGTGAAGTGGGACCGAATGAGAGAGGAATGAGTCAGAGGTCCGCCAGAAATCACACGCTGGTCACGCGCATTTCACATGAGAGGTAGCTTTTCCTTTGCTTTTCTGAAGACAAAGGAATTCTCCGGTTGAAATATTATTGAAGTTTTATGTTAAAAACATCCTAAAGGTTGATTCCATACGTCGTTTAACATGTTTCTACGGACAACAACGGAACTTTTTGACATTTCGTCTGCTCCTAGTGAACGCGCTTCGTGACTTTGGATTTGTTTACCAAACGCGCTAACAAAAGTAGCAATTTGGACATAAATGATGGACATTATCGAACAAATCAAACATTTAATGTGGAACTGGGATTCCTGGGAGTGCATTTTGATGAAGATCGTCAAAGGTAAGTGAATATGTATAATGTTATTTCTGATTTCTGTTGACTCCAACATGGTGGATATATCTACTTGTTTTCGGAGCGTCATTCTCAGATTATTGTAAAGCTTTTTTGAAATCTGATACAGCGGTTGCATTAAGGAGAAGTATATCTATATTTCCATGTCTAACACTTGTATTTCCATCAACGTTTATAATGAGTATTTCTGTAAACTGATGTGGCTCTCTGCAATATCACTGCATGTTTTTGGAACTAGTGAACATATCGAGCCAATGTATACTGAGATTTTTTTTAGATAAATATGCACTTTATCAAACATAACATACATGTATTGTGTAACATGAAGTCCTATGATTGTCATCTGATGAAGATCATCAAAGGTTAGTGATTAATTGTATCTGTATTTGTGCTTTTTGTGACTCCTCTCTTTGGCTGGAAAAATGGCAGAATTTCTGTGACTTGGTGGTGACCTAACATAATCGTTTGTGGTGCTTTCGCTGTAAAGACCTACAGTGCCTTGCGAAAGTATTCGGCCCCCTTGAACTTTTGCCACATTTCAGGCTTCAAACATAAAGATATAAAACTGTATTTTTTTTGTGAAGAATCAACAACAAGTGGGACACAATCATGAAGTGGAACGACATTTATTGGATATTTCAAACTTTTTTAACAAATCAAAAACTGAAAAATTGGGCGTGCAATGTGGCAAAAGGTCGCAAAGTTCAAGGGGGCCGAATACTTTCGCAAGGTACTGTATTTGATTAACAACAAGATTACCTTTAAAATTGTATAAGATACATGTAGGTTTGAGGAATTTTAATTATGAGATTTCTGTTGTTTGAATTTGGCGCTCTGCACTTTCACTGGCGGTTGTCATATCAATCCCGTTAACTTCTTCGGGGTACTCACCCCCTTCTTCTCAAGTTCTGCCTAAAGACATACCCTAATCTAACTGCCTGTAGCTCAGGCAGTATCATTTGAAAGGAAACGCTCTGAATTTTGTGGAAATGTGAATTGAATGTAGGAGAATATAACACAATAGATCTGGTAGAAGAGAATACAAGGAAATAAACATAAGTTTCTGTTTTTTTGTTGTTGCTACATCGTCTTTCAAATGACCAAGAACAGCCAAACATACAGATAGGATGCTGGGGATGATTTTAATGAAGAACATAAGATGGCACCAATAGCTGAGCAAAATTTTAGACAGATAACTTCAAAAATGAGCGAGCTACATGACATTGAGCATGAAGTCACCCAGGTGTCCTACATAAATGTAACCAAATGTACCCAAGTGGCCGAATTGATACAGTAATACATTTTGAAGGGAAAAACTATATACAAAATACATAAATGCTTTTCTAACACACCAAAAAAACATATAAAATATATTTAAAAATATATATAATAATAATAACAAGGGTAACTATTTACTCAGTCTCGCTTTCTCTATCAATTTCCTCTAGAATTTGGGTTAAATCTGTATACCTAGACTTTGTTTTAGCTTTTCCTGATTTATTCGCCATAATTTAAATATATAAACTTGCTGAAAATGCTTTTGACTATGTACTGCTATGCGTAACACTTGTAACTCCGTCAATGGCGAATGAACCTCTTTTACGCCAGAGTTTACGACAAAGGCTGGTCTTCGAACGTATAACCATTACATATTGCCGTTTACCTCAGCTCATTGGCTATCTTCCAAGCTAGATTTCAAGATGATCAGTGGTCATTGGGCCAAAATACAGTCAATCAACGATAGACCGGTCCTACCATTGGTGCGCAATGAGGTCATTGATTGGTGTCTTCAAATCAGTTTGTTTCGGTCAATACATCCCGGGAAAAGAACCATCAAGTATGGTTGTGTTAGTAACAACCCGAGGATTGCAACGAAACCAACCATGACTGGATAAACATTTGTTTTTTGTGTGTAATTACCACGAACGCTTCGTCCAAAGTTGAATGAGATGGAAATCATGACGCAAAAGGTTTACACATGTTTCGTGTTAGGCTATAAAAATGGATGTCATCAAACAAAATGAACATTCATTGTGCAGTTAGGACACTTGGCATTGCCACCAGAGGAAGATCTTCAAAGGTAAGCAATTTATTTTATTGGTATTTCTGACTTTCGTGACTCTAATGCTTGGTTGGAAAATGCTAGTAACACTTGTGTGTGCGGGGAGCTGTCCTCAGAAAATCGCATGGTTTGCTTTCGCAGTAAAGCCTTTTTGAAATCTGACACAGCGGCTGGATTAATAAGATGTTCATCTTTTAAATTATGTAAGATACATGTATTTATAAGAATGTTTACTAAAACAAATCGTGTATTTACAATGTTAGCGCTCTGCAGTTTCAACGGATGTTGGCCTGGTGGGACATTAGCGTCTCACCTACCCTAGAGAGGTTAACGGGATTTCAGCCCGAAGAAGTTTTAACAAAAACCCACACATCTTTATAAATATATATTTTTCCCTCTTGAGGAGGGAGAATAATGAAAGTTCAGAGAAGTAACAAGTAAATGTGGACCTACCAGTTAGTTATAGTGTTTATACTGATAACAATTTGGTTTATGATTTATAAAGTAATTAAAATGTGTCAATCTGTTACCAAATTGGTAACAGAATGACAAAAACGTATGTAATAGAATGACTGCAGCTAAATTGTCTACAATGGGAAATCACAAACCCCTGTTGGGTCACCTACTACTGTCCTCCCTTCCACTGGCATACAGTTATGTTCAGCTCAATGTTTTATTTCTCTTTCTGTCACATGGTCAAAGCAAGAGCGTGAAAACAGTCTGGACAACCCCTCCGTCTCTCCCTCCCGGTCTCTCTTCACATTCTCTCTCCAGTTAATGTCAATTTGGTCGGTCCAAATCTGAACCAATCATAGACGTCTGTTTCACAAGGTTGAACAGCACAGTACAATACAGTAGAGCACAGTACAGGGCTGTACAATAAAGTAAGCTACAGGACTACAGGATCCTCTGCAGCAGAGGTTCCTGTGGCGGTCCTCATGAGAACCAGTTTCATCATAGCACGTGATGGTTTTTGCGAATGCATTTGAAGAAACGTTCAAAGTTCTTGAAATAAAAAAAATTAAATAAATGATGGTCTGTTGTTTCTCTTTGCTTACTTGAACTGTTCTTGCAATAATATGGACTTGGTATTTTACCAAGTAGGGCTATCTTCTGTATACCACCCTTACCTTGTCACACCACAACTGATTGGCTCAAACGCATTAAAAAGGAAAGCAATTCCACAAATTAACTTTTAACATGATACACCTGTTAATTGAAATGCATTCCGGGTGACTACCTCATGAAGAGTGTTTAGAGAATGCCAAGAGTGTGCAAAGCTGATATCAAGGCAAAGGGTGGCTACTTTGAAGAATCTCAAATATAAAATAGATTTAGATTGGTTTAACACTTTTTTAGTTAATAGATGATTCCATATGTGTTATTTCATAGTTTTGATATTTTCGCTATTATTCTGAAATGTATAAAATAGTAAAACATAAAGAAAACCCCTTGAAACACAAACACACACACCCACCCACACACACACACGACACAAACGCTGCTGCTACCGTCTATTATCTATCCTGTTGCCTAATCACGTTACCTCTACCTATATGTACAGTATATGTTATTTTCTACTCCCTATATATAGCAATGTTATTTTTGCTCATTATTTTTATTTGCTGTTCACTCTGTGTATGTTCCTCGTGTCACTGTTTCTATTTATTATTTAAAAAATGTTACCCTATCTTTAACTTTTCATTGTTGGAAATGGACCCGTAAGTAAGCGTTTCAGTTTTAGTTTACACATGTTGTCTACTAAGCATGTGACAAATACAATTTTATTTTATTTTATTGGATAAAGGCAACATCCGCACTGGGATAAAGGCTTGAGCTGCCGCTTTCAAGTAGTGGGAACCTAATCCGGACGCTTATAAGAAATTCTGCTACGACCTCCGATGAGCCATCGACCAGGCAAAGTTTGAGCCAAGTTTGAATCCTACTACGCCGGCTCTGATGCTTGTCGGATGTGGCAGAGCTTGCAAACTATAACAGATTACTAATGGAAACCAAAACACGAGCAGCCCGGTGATAGCAAAAGCCTACCAGGCGAGCTAAATGTCTTCTATGCTCGCTTCAAGGCAAGCAACACTGAACCATGCATGAGACCACCAGCTGTTCCAGATGACTGTTTGATTTCCCTCACCGAAGCTGATGTGAGTAAGACTAATTTAAAAGTTAACAGCATTACATTACTGCTGGGCCAGACGGATTAACAGTACAAAGCATGCGCAGACCAGCCGGCAAGTGTCTTTACTGACATTATCAACCTCTCACTGAGGTTGAATGTAATATATGTATATGTTTCAGGCAGACCACCAATCCCTCTGCCCAAGAACACCAAAGTAATCTGTCTAAATGACTATCGACCCGTAGCACATCTGTAGTCATGAAATGCTTTGAAAGGCTGGTCATGGCTCACATCAACACCATCATCCCAGACACCCTGGACCCACTCTAATTCACATACCGTCCCAACAGATCCACAGATCAATGCAATCTCTATTGCACTCCACACTGCCCTTTCCCACCTGGACAAGAGGAACACCAAAGTGGTAATGCTGTTCATTGACTACAGCTCACTATTCAACAACATAGTGCCCTCTAAGCTCTTCACTAAGCTAAGGAACCTGGGACTTAACACCTCCCTCTGCAACTGGATCCTGGACTTCCTGGACTCCCTGACGGGCCAGCCCCAGGTGGTGAGGGTAGGCAACAACACTTCCTGACACGGGACCACTCAGGGGTGTGTGCTTATTCCCCTCCTGTACTCCCTGTTCACCTACGACTGCATGGCCATGCACAACTCCAACACCATCATTAAGTTTGCTGACAACACGATGGCAGTAGACCTGATGAGACAGCCAGGGAGTAGGTTCGTGTCCTGGCCGTGTGGTGCCAGAACAGCAACCTCTCCCTCAATGTCAGCAAGACAAAGGAGCTGATTGTGGACTATGGAGGGCCAAGTACGCTCCCATCCACATCGACAGGGCTGTAGTGGAGCAGGTTGGGGGCTTAAAGTTCCTTTGTGTCCACATCACTAAGGAATTAGCATGGTACAAACACACCAACACAGTCATGAAAATATTTGGTATGGGCCCTCAGATCCTTGAGATGTTTCCACAACTTGATTGGAGTCCACCTGTGGTAAATTCAATTGATTGGACATATTTGGGAAAGGCACACCTGTCTATTTAAGGTCCCACAGATAACAGTACATGTCAGAGCAAAAACCAAGCCATGAGGTCGAAGGAATTGTCTGTAGAGCTCAGAGACAGGATTGTTTTGAGGCACAGGTCTGGAGAAGGGTACCAAAACAATGTCCCCAAGAACACAGTGGCCTCCATCATTCTTGAATGGAAGAATTTTGGAACCTCCAAGACTCTTCCTAAGAGCTGGCCGCCCGGCCAAACTGAGTAATCGTGGGAGAAGGGCCTTGGTCAGGGAGGTGACCAAGAACCCAATGGTCACTCTGTTGGAGCTCCAGAGTTCCTCTGCGGAGATGGGAGAACCTTCCAAATGGACAACCATCTCTCTAACACTCCACCAATTAGGCCTTTATGGTAGAGTGGCCAGACGGAAGCCACTCCTCAGTAAAAGGCATATGACTGCCAACTTTGAATTTGCCAAAGAGCACCTAAAGGACTCTCAGACCATGAGAAACAAGATTCTTTGGTCTGGTGAAACCAAGATGGAACTCTCTGACTTTAATCCAAAGTGCCACATTTGGAGGAAACCTGGCACCATCCCTACGGCTAAAGCATGATGGTGACAGCATCATGCTGTGGGGATATTTTTCAGAGGCAGAGACTGGGAGAATAGTCAGGATCGAGGCAAAGATGAACAGAGCAAAGTCCATAGAGATACTTGATGAAAACCTGCTCCAGAGCGCTCAGGACCTAGACTAGACTGGGGCAAAGGTTCACCTTCCAACAGGACAATGACCCTTAGCACACAGCCAAGACAACGCAGGAGTGGCTTGGATCAGGTCTCTAAAAATAGCCATGCAGTGACTCTCACCATCTAACCTGATAGAACTTGAGTGGATCTGCTGAGAAGAAAGGGATAAACTCCCCAAATACAGGTGTGCCAAGCTTTTAGCGTCATACCCAAGAAGGTTTGATGCTGTAATTGCTGCCAAATGTGTTTCAACAAAGTATGGAGTAGAAGGCCTAAATACCTATGTAAATGTGATATTTCAGATGTTGTTTTTCATAAATTTCCTAACATTTCTATAAACGTGTTTTGGCTTCATCATTATGGGTTATTGTGTGTAGATTGATGCCTTATCCATTTTAGAAAACATCAGGGGGTCTGAACACTTTCCAAAGGCACTGTATATGTACATACTGTATCTACCTCAATTATCTCATGCCCCTTCACATCAACTCAGTACTGGTACCCTGTGTAGGCAAGTTATCGTTACTCATGTTGTATTTATACCTCGTGTTATTATCTATTTATCTCTCTGCAT
The DNA here is from genome assembly GCF_018296145.1 of Oncorhynchus tshawytscha. Classification (NCBI taxonomy): domain Eukaryota; kingdom Metazoa; phylum Chordata; class Actinopteri; order Salmoniformes; family Salmonidae; genus Oncorhynchus; species Oncorhynchus tshawytscha. The sequence continues at coordinate 15,686,378 of NC_056454.1, read as the reverse complement.
TGTTGGGAAAGGCCCGCAAGTAAGCATTTCTCTGTTGTTTATGAAGCATGTGACGGTTTTTGAATTTGTATTATTATTATACATTTTTTAAAGAAAAGTAGAGTAGAGTAGAGTAGAGTATAGGTTAGTACAGTACAGAAGAGCACACTACAGTAGAATACAGTATAATTGATTGTATTGTACTGTATTTTACTGTACTTTACTGAACTATACTCTACTGTACTGTACTGAACTCTACTGTACTGTACTGAACTATAGTTAACTGAACAGAACTCTACTCTCCTGTACTGTGCTGTATTGTACTGTACTGTACTGTACTGTACTGTACTATACTGTGATGTCCAAACGTGATGGATATAGATTTGGAGCCCATTAGAATAATAGCCAGTGTGTAGAATTATACCCAAACATGCAAAGGAGGATTTTACATTTTTTCTACCTTTGTGTATCTATTCAGGATACATCACCATGAAGAGAATGACCTTCATAATTATGCATTTCTGTATAGCACAGTATACAGTATAGTACAGATCCCGGACCCATGATGTCATTCTGTTACCATCGTTCCAGAACCAGGTATAATCCATTTAATTTACTATAGTTCAATAACCAAAATGGGCTTGTCATATCATAGCTGACACACCATTCATTCTGCAGACATATTTGAATCTTAATTCGGAGCGGACATTTAACCAGATTTTTGGAAAACATAAATAACTGAGGGAGATTTTACCATCATTCTGTTACCAAACTTTACATCTGCACTGTTCTTCGAGTAAATGTGTTTTTGTACAATTTTCTGTGCATAGAGTTGTATGGTTTGTTTAACTTTCCAATCAATGGTTTCTGTTTGGCAAACTTTTAAAGTGAAAAATCGGAGTCTCAGCACCATTCTGTTGTCGTGGAATTGCTAACAAAAGCATATGCAGCTACTTTGTAGTTATTCTGGCTGCTCTGTTTGACGTGACTGTGTTAGTCATAGTTGGCTAGTACCCCCAGTGGTGCTAGTACCCCTAGTTGGGAACTACTGTGCTATGGCGCAGCAGCGCGTGTACTTTCTTTACAGGCTGAGATCTTTCGGGGAATGTTCAGAAATACTGAACTTGTTCTTCTGCCCCACTATTTAGTGTGAGGTACGACAGTGTCATTGTACAGGCAAATCCCAGGATGACAGGTCTGCTGAATTACTGCCCCAAAAAATATTGGTAAGCCCACCAACAAAACCTTTCTGGACAGCTACCACACAAACATGCTGAGGATGGCAAACAAAATAGCAACAACAACATTATTTGCAGCGCTCGGGGACCTTGGACATTAAGGGGATGTGTAATATTGAGTACATGAGGGGAGAGGCATAATTATGTAAAAGCAGTTAAGAGCGTTGAGCTATTAACCGAAAGGTCACTGGTTCAAATCCCCGAGCTGACTAGGTGAAAAATCTGTCGATGTGCCCTTGAGCAAGGCACTTCACCCTAATTGCTCCTGTAGACTGTATATACACACCATACAGTATACAGTACACACTCACTAGACTATATATACACACCATACAGTATACAGTACACACTCACTAGACTGTATATACACACCATGCAGTACACAGTACACACTCACTAGACTGTATATACACACCATACATTATACAGTACAAACTCACTAGACTGTATATACACACAATACAGTACACACTCACTAGACTATATATACACACCACACAGTACACACTCACTAGACTATATATACACACCATACAGTACACAGTACACACTCACTAGACTATATATCAACCGTAAGGCTCTCCAGAGGGTAGTGAGGTCTGCACAACGCATCACCGGGGCAAACTACCTGCCCTCCAGGACACCTACACCACCCGATGCTACAGGAAGGCCATAAAGATCATCAAGGACATCAACCACCCGAGCCACTGCCTGTTCACCCCGCTGTCATCCAGAAGGCGAGGTCAGTACAGGTGCATCAAAGCTGGGACCGAGAGACTGAAAAACAGCTTCTATCTCAAGGCCATCAGACTGTTAAACAGCCACCACTAACATTGAGTGGCTACTGCCAACACACTGTCAATGGCACTGACTCTACTCCAGCCACTTTAATAATGGGAATTGATGAGAAATGATGTAAATATATCACTAGCCACTTTAAACAATGCTACCTTATATAATGTTACTTACCCTACATTATTCATCTCATATGCATACGTAGATACTGTACTCTATATCATCGACTGCATCCTTATGTAATACATGTATCACTAGCCACTTTAACTATGCCACTTGGTTTACATACTTATCTCATATGTATATACTGTACTCGATATCATCTACTGTATCTTGCCTATGCTGCTCTGTACCATCACTCATTCATATATCCTTATGTACATATTCTTTATCCCCTTACACTGTGTATAAGACAGTAGTTTTTTTGGAATTGTTAGTTAGATTACTTGTTCGTTATTACTGCATTGTCGGAACTAGAAGCACAAGCATTTCGCTACGCTCGCATTAACATCTGCTAACCATGTGTATGTGACAAATAAAATTTGATTTGATTTGGAAAAAAAAAAATATATATACACACCATACAGTACACAGTACACACTCACTAGACTAGAGATATACACAACATACAGTATACAGTACACACTCACTAGACTGTATATACACACCATAAAGTATACAGTACACACTCACTAGACTAGATATACACACCATACAGTATACAGTACACACTCACTATACTGTATATACACACCAATACAGTATACAGTACACACTCACTAGACTAGATATACAAACCATACAGTACACAGTACACACTCACTAGACTAGATATACACACCATACAGTATACAGTACACACTCACTATACTGTATATACACACCATACAGTATACAGTACACACTCACTATACTGTATATACACACACCATACAGTATACAGTACACACTCACTCACACACGTACATGTACACTACACTGTCACTCCAACACAAAACCCTCACTCATTCGTGTACATATCTACCTCAAATACCTTATTATTATCTATCTGGATGCCTAGCCACTTTACCCTGCCTTCATGTACATATCTACCTCAAATACCTTATTATTATCTGTCTGGATGCCTAGTCACTTTACCCTGCCTTCATGTACATACAGTATCTACCTCAAATACCTTGTTATTATCTATCTGGATGCCTAGTCACTTTACCCTGCCTTCATGTACATACAGTATCTACCTCAAGTACCTGGTACCTCTGCACATTGATCTGGTACTGGAACTCCCTCTATACAGCTCCATTCTTGGGTATTTCATTTTATTAATCTTGTGTTAGTTACAAGTTTTGTATTATTATTATATTTTTTGTTAAAATCTGCATTGTTGGGAAAGATTTGTATGCAAACATTTCACTGTAAAGTCTACACCGGTTGTTTTCGGAGCGTTTGATAAATTACATTTGATTTGATTCATGGTAATAAGTGGCTGTTGTTGTCAAGGTAATGAACAGTAGAATCATGGTGTAAAATGATAACAACACCCACACCATCAAAAACATTTTTTTAATCAGTAATCTATTGTCTGGTCATGTGAGATGGCACTGCAGTGCAAACAAGTGTTTGTGTGTTATGACCATAACCCTCAGGGTCATTGACCCTTGACCTCTCCCTGGGCGGAATGACCTTATGGGTGACAGCCCATTGCCTCAAACACAATGGGCCTTGATGATCTACCTACACGCCCTCCATCAGAGGAGAACGACGTTGATTCTGATGGAGGCCCTGATCTACTGGTTGCTATGGATATTAGCCTTTCAGATGAACAGCCCAGGGCAATGTTAAATGATGTCAAGTCAGTTACAGATCTAATCTTTCCAATGTTTCCCGGGTTTTAGAAGTTCTCTCTACACTCTGTGAGGAATATAAAAACCCTGGTTTACTCACAACTCATGTTACCTGCAGTTTTGACACTGGAGGCACATGGATGGTAGTGAATGTCAAACTAGCAGTGAATGTATAAATTATTTGCGCTTCTTAATTGTTTATATTTTACCAGTAATGTGTGTTTTTGTGTTTTTTGAATGGAAATGGACATTTTGTCAGTTTAAGGCTGTAAGTCGTCCCCTCAAAATCGTTTTTTATTAACATGGCAAAGGCACAGTATCAGTAATTCAGGCCAATATCTTGTCAAAATCAGTTCCCGGTTTTTAAGATGAGTTATATGCCAGAGATTGTCTGGTATGGTTTTCTTGCAGGTTTACTTTCTATCTGAATTGTCTGAACATAAAGCCTGTTCAGCAGCGACAGGCATTTGATTTAGCGGTGGATTTCGATGGATTTCTATGGCAAATAACGGTAAGTGTCGGGGGAAAAGGATGCTGTGCTGCTGACAGGGAGAATGAAATTATTGTTTGCAACCCGATACACACGGGCCTTTGGCTGAACGATGAAACATTTATCATTTACTGTAATAGCTGGACACATATCATTTACAATAAAATAAATTGGTCTGTGCTCAGTTCTTGGCAGGATTCCCCTTAGATTCGGTTTGGTGGTTATGGAATTTAAATTGCTTATGACAGCAGAAGTGCCACCATAGGTTCGGCGCACAGAAAAGCAGCTGACTATGAAAACGATCTGTGTAGATGTTTGATTTGGTCTCTCTCTCTCTATCTCTTTATGTGTTTATATGTACCTAATATTTCATGTATGTTTTCCATGTAAGTACATTTCTTCAGCGCGTGTTGGTTTTATGAAGGAGTACAGTAATTGAGTTTTGCATGTTTCAGAACTCTGCTGCGTAGGCTATGTTATGTATGTGTATGGACACATGTGTATGTGTGTAAAAAACAACAACATTACACTACAAACTCGGGAGAACGGATTGTAGTTCCTGGGAGTATATGCCTTCGTATCTCTTTACCGTCCCCCTAATGCTCCTCCTCTGAACTTTCCCTCACTCTATCACTCCGTCTTGAATGGGACAGGTTAGTTACAAAACAACGTTCATTGATATTCTTCCCTCATTGCCCTTATGGCTCTGCGTAGCAAGCTGTAGGCTGGCTGACTAAACGTCCTGTCTCTTTAATGGGGCACAAAGGCCGGTTTAGGCCCTGATTTGACGGGGAGGCGTGATTGAGGGATTCTTATGGTGAGCGACACAGGCCCTTAAATCAGGCCTGAAGCGCTGTGCCTGTCGTGTGAGGGAGTGAGGGGGCGTATAGCTCTCTGTTCTCAAGGTCGCGCTGTGTGCTGTATCTGTGACAGAATCAGGAATCCTCATGCTGCCTACCTGACATATTCAGGCCTTGGGGATATATCTTGCATGTCCTCCTCATCCTCTGGAGATGTAGGTTCAGTGCTTCTACTCCTCACTCACTGTCTCTTTCACACACAGACACACCAGCGTGCGCACACACACACACACGCCAGCACTCACACGGACACACACACCAATGTCAAAACAACCTTCCCTAAAAAATTATTTCTCATTCTCTCACACAATTGGATGATGTTTGAACATGACAAGTCTCCTGAGTACAGCACCATGAAGGGAAGGTTATGTGTTTCTCTGTCTGTCTGCTACAACACACACACACTTACACACACACTTACACACACACACACACACACACATTTATGCACACACACGTTCCACAGTCATAAAACACATCAACTCCAACGCAAACATTCAAACGCGCACATATTTGACGAGTTATTAAACATGTTCGACCTTTGTCTCGGCAGCATGTCAAGACGCATAATTCATACTGCTACAGATGCTCAAACGTGTTGTCTTGGGAGCACAATATTCCTCTCTCTCTCTCCCTCTCTTCCTATTTCTCCCCTTCTCTCTCCCTCCCTCTCAGGCTCTCTCTCTCTTTCTCTTTCTCTCTCCAACTCTCTCTGCCCTCTCCTCTCTGCAGCCCCCCCGTTTATCCAGTTCATCTCCTCACATTTCCCTCCATCTGTCCATTCTGTATCATCCTTATCTCTAGGACCATTTCTGCTCTGTCTTGCTATGTGTAACTCATGGTAAATCCAGGCTTCGCCCGGGGCCCAGAAGGAAGTCTCTTTGGTACTGTTACTAGGAGATGTAATCCATGTGTGTTTGAATATGGTTTACAAAGTCACAGATTAGCCACCCACAGGCCTCTGTCTGACTAACTGTCTGACTAACTGTCTGACTGACTGTCGGACTGACTGATAGGCACCTGCACATACAAGACACAGGGAGCCATTCATCTAGCAGACCTGTTGCTTATCACCTCACACACACAGTGAACACAGTGAACACATTCAAATGTCGCCGTCGATGTAGACAGGGATATAAAGTGCAAAATAAATAGTATCCATCGTTTAGGGGATTTTGTGGGAATTTTATGAACAGGGGATATGTTGCTGTTTGATTCACTGAATTCATTGAAATCCATGACAAAAAAAAATGGGAACCTTTGCTACAGTGTGAACTGATAATTATTTCAGTGATTAGACATTGGTAAGAGAACAACATGCATCATGTCTGTGATGGTATAATTTAGCTGGATTTGGTATGCATTTTCTTTTCTTTTTTCCACACAGCTTTGTGAGAATGGAACCAGTGAGCAGGCTAAGTGTACGTTCCTCCTCCTGAATGTTGCCATCCATCATCCTAGGGTGTTATTCTGTGCTTCACTGACACCTCCTGTCTGTTTGTCCTCCAATTCCCTCCTTCACTCATCTACCCCTCCCTCCAAATGAGAGAGCATCCCTTATATCCTGCTATTTGGGTCTAGATAGTTTGTTTTTCCCTGGGGGACATTGAGAGATGTCCCTGTACACATAATCTCCCCCTCTATCCTCACCTGCATCGCACTCAATGAGAAAACTTCTCAGATTGAAACTTTTCAAAACTGCAACTTTGCGATTCTCCGTTCCTATGGTAAAATCAGCTCTTTCTAGTGACCATTGACGACCTTAGACGAGCCCATTGAAAGGTGATTCAATAATAACGATGCAGTAGTAAAGAAAAGCAGCCAACTTTGGTTCAACTTGCCAGCACAGTACTCTCTGAGTTATGTCCCCTCCCTTAGACTTGAGGTCACTCCTACTTCCTGCCCCCTCCCTTTCCCCTATGATGCACTAGGGTGTACCCTGACTTCCCCAGCTTTGCACTAGTACGGCCTCATAAAAGGGCCAAATGAAATTCTCAAATTAATTTTGGTGGAGTGATTTGCCGTGACCCCGGGTCTTTCGATTAGTGCGTACGTTTCTCTGAACTCACTTTCAAGCAGACCGTAAGTCTCTTTGCCCTTTATTTTTATACTCCACATGTACGTGGCACTCTGACAAATATTAATATTTGATGGGCAGCATTTGGAGAAATGCTCGAATTGAGTCTGGGCCTCTATATGGCAATGATGTCCATCTCTGATCATGCAGAAGCATAAATTGCACAAGGGCTGGAATATGCTTTGAGAGCAAAGCTTCTTGCCAAAGGCTTTTTCGAAACTGTGGCAAAAGGACCTGGAAGTCTTGTCCTGCAATATTGAGTATTAAAGTGTACCAAGCATCTGGCATTTTAAGTGAAACCTCAGGCAAAGGAACAGAAAGTGTCGGGTCAATGTTTTTATCAAGCACCACTATCTCGACAACTGATATGTCCTAAACCACCAACCACTTTTGCTTTCTGCTTTTACAGGTAAAACTCAGAGTCATTGAATGTGTTGCAATTGTACAACTCCTATCAGATAACTCTGCAACGTTATATACACTTACTTACCTTATTCTCGGGTTCTATTTTCCCTGGCATTGATTTGGCTTCGCCCCAAGGTATTCCAGAAAGAAAATGCATTATCAATCACCTCTCACCACCAACATGGCCGCCTTGGGTTCAGAGAGGACAGTTATGAGCAATGCGGCGCCTTGTTTTATAATAAGGGCACACTTTGAACTGGTCTCTAAAGGTCCAAACCGTTTAACTATTGGTATTGGATTTAGCTTTTGGTTGGAGGCCCCTCTGAGCTGCAACACTTTGCGGTTGATCACATCTAAAAAATACAGAGCCCCAGAAACTCAGAGTGTGGTACATGCCACCCTTGTAAACACATGAGGTATTTTAATATTCAACCCACAACTATCCCAATAATCATCAGTCTCAGGCCTTCCAGACTGGTCCTCTGGTTACAGTAATAAAACAGTGTTTATTCTTATGGTGACACATGTTACTTCAGTAAATCCCACAGTGACCTGGACAAAAGGACATCAGGCGACTTAGACTTTGTACACGTTATAGTTTTCACATACAAAAGGCGAGTTCCACAAGGCTTCTGTTCACGGCAAACATTTTACTTAGGCTGCGTTCTCTCATTCGTCTTTTGGCCAATCCGATCAGCTCTGAAAAAAGATCTGGTGTGAAAAGATCTGATGTGATCAGTCAAAAGAAAAAGAAAAAAATATCAGAATTGGGCTGTGCCTGTGTAACGATTTTCAATGAACGTTCCACAATGTTACGGTGAAACGTCAAGCATCCAATTTTTGAAATGACTACTGTGGCATTTTATGGGCAATAATCTCGAACTGCAACTCACTTTGCTATTCCTACTATACGCAATGGAAAGCCTACAGGACACATGATTATTTGTTGAGACAGATTAGATCCCAGATAGACATTTTACGTTTGCCGCACACTACCTTCTCAGACTGTGGGCTAACGCTAGTGAACGGTCGCAGGCTCGCGGCTAACACGAAACAAATGGGATGTGCTAGCTAAAGTTCACAAACGATTTATCTTGTTGAACGCACCTCGGGTGTTCTGTTGTTAAACCCTCTGCACGTTGCCTGATGGCGAAATAGAAATGATCTCACATCCATCAGCACTTGACCTTTACTAGAGCCCAAACATGTTTCAAAAATTAAATCAACAATGGTACCCACATTCATTAGCTGGGATAGGTTATCTGCCCTTCGCCTAGGGCAAAATAAATGATAAGCATAGTGAGAGAGGGTCTTAACACAGAACTGTGTGCTGTTCAACATAATGGCCCTATTCTTTACGTTGTGTTGGTGAAGGGGTGTTATCATGTATATTGTATATAATGTATATTTCATTCATTCAACTTTGGCATGTTCCCGCCCTTGGGCTGAGATGCCTTCAAGGCATCTGACACACATGCCTGGAGCTGGACAGGAGACTCTCATGGTTTACAACAAGTGGTGGTCTATGGTAATCAAAAGCAAACACACATTCCTACTCTGCCCCCAGGCCAGTATTAATATTGATGTGATAATAGAGCATCTGCCTTCCAACTCTGTGGATATGTATCTTTCAGCTATCTCAGCTTCCCGTTGCCCTGGATGTAGGTCAATTATTGTTTTGGAGATCGCTTTAAAAAGACCCGGCGAAAACAGTCATCAATAGAAAACCAGGCTTGAACACATTCATTATATAGAAAGGTTTGTTTCTCAGCTCTACGCCACGTTTGTGATTTTCCGATGGGTCGTTATTAACCTGTTGTAGGTACTAGGTACCTAAGGATCACAAGTCAGGATGATCGATGTGTATGTGACCATATATGTAACTTTCTGCATGTGGCCCCGAATCTGTCTGTGCACGAATCTGTCTGTGCCCGTAACAACCACCTCCATGTTGACTTGGCACAGGGCTCAGCACACGCTGTCATGGCCACTATCTGATCCTCATGTGACACAGGCTACAAATGAGAGAAACTCTCCCTGTGTCCAGAAATAGTGCCCAATGCATTATATTTATTACCAACACTTCAAGGAGAAGTACACACTCTCTCACACACAACACACAACACACACACAGTACACAGTGTCAATAGGGGCACAGCACCTTCATTAAGACCCAGTGTCTCCCCCTTCCCCTTGTCTCTCTCCCCACCACAGCGAGCTCTATCTCCTGGTGTTGTCAGCCAATAATTGAAGCATACGCTTAAAAGACCTGGGGACCATTCTGAAGGGGCCCCCTTTAATGAAGTCTGATCTCATTAAAAGATACAGCTCCAATGTGAGGAGAGAGGAAAACAAGAGACAAAGGAGGACTCCAGCGAGACATGAGGAGCTTTTCTACATACAGTATATATACATCCAATAGGATAATAATAATAATGATCATAATAGTCATAATAATGATCATAATAATAATAATGCTCATAATAATAATAATAATGCTCATAATAATAATCATAATGATCATAATAATAATAATGCTCATAATAATGATCATAATAATAATAATAAGGATCATAATAATGATCATAATAATAATAATGATCATAATAATAATAATAAGGATCATAATAATGATCATAATAATAATAATGATCATAATACTCATAATAATGATAATAATAATGATCATAATACTCATAATAATGATCATAATGCTCATAATAATGATAATAATAATGATAATAATAAGGATCATAATAATAATAAGGATCACAATAATGATCATAATAATAATGATCATAATACTCATAATAATAATAATAATAATGTTAATAATAATAATAAAATGATCATAATAATGGTCCTAATATTGAGAATAATGATAATAATAATAATAATAATAATGATAATAATAATAATAAAAGGATCATAATAATGGTCCTAATAATGATAATAATGATCATAATAATAACAATCATAATAATAATAATAATAATGGTCATAATAACAATAATAGCAAAATATATAATAATGAAATGGCATGCTATACACTCCATATGGGAGGTCATGGTGGACTAAACAGTTCTACTCTTTGTCATGAGCAATGAGATAATAGAGCTTTGATATTTGTCACGGATCCCTCCGGAACTTTCATCACGCACACCTGTCCCCTATTCCCACCGATTAGTATTTGTATATATGTGCCCTTTGGTTTCCATTGGGCTGTCCATTATTGTTACAATGTCCGTTGGTGCGTGTGAGTACCTGTGCTGTGTGTTTTGGCTTTTGTGCCAATGTGTTTTGGGCAGATGATTACGGGTCTCTTCCTGTGGGTTAATCATTGTGCATTTATCCGTGTATTTATCCGAGGTACTCCTCGCTCTTTTGTTTGGGTTTCAACCCCGTGTTTTTGTTACGTGTTTGTTTGGTCTTCGTCCCCGTGCCTTTACACGGCACGCCATGATTTGGGCTTAATAAAAAAAAACTATGTCTCCCGATCCTTCATGCCATCGTGACAATATGTCTGTGAACTATGAACAGTGATTTGTAGGAAGTTCATGGAAGGAAGTGCACTTTGGAATATTAACATCCTTTCACTTGCTTAAATGGAGACTGTAACCACTGACAACCATGCAAACATGTTACCAATACCATCCTGGTTATCAACCTCACCAATTTAGAATGGAAAAACAAACCTAGTCACTACATGTGCCTACTGGCAGTTGAGCACCAAATGGTGATAGAGTGGACAAGAGGTGGGAGACCCTGAGTGAGGTAAACAGAGGAGGAGAGGAGAGAAGGAGTGAAGGAGGGAATGGATTGGTGCTACGTAGAGAGACAGTGGTAGACGGATGTGCCATTTAATTCACCTGCCCCCCTAGGAGCTAGCTGCCTATTGTATTGAGAGACAGACAGGACAGGCTCTTTAAAGGAGGAGCTGAGAGTGGACTGATGCTCTGTGACAGGATACAGGACAGGGGCTTCTAATGAGGGTGTCAAATGTGTGTAAAATGACATTTTCCCATGTCTTATCCATGTAAATAACATTGGTGGTTTGTGTGCTTTCCTTTGTATGTACCAAGGTAATGGTGCTGTCAAATGCTCTCTAAACACGGACAGGCGGGAGACTCCGGCAGCTCCTGACTGACGGGCGGCTCTGGCAGCTCCTGACAGACGGGCGGCTCTGGCAGCTCCTGACAGACGGGCGACTCTGGCAACTCCTGACAGACGGGCGACTCTGGCAGCTCAGGACAGACGTGCGGCTCTGGCAGCTCAGGACAGATGGGTGGCTCTGGCAGGGCTGGACAGACGGTCGACTCTGGCAGCGCTGGACAGGAGGGAGACTCTGGCAGCACTGGAGACCAGATGCGCTGAGCCAGGTGCTCGTTGCCCACTGTAGCCCGGCCGGTACGAGGCGCTGCGATGTAGCGCACCGGGCTATGCCTGCGCACTGGGGACTCCGTGTGCCTCACGGCATAACACGGTGCATGCCCGGTCCACCTCCCTCCACGGTAAGCACGGGGAGTTGGCTCAGGTCTCCTACCTGACTTAGCCACACTCCCCATGTGCCTCCCTCCCAATACATTTTTGGGGCTGCCTCTCATCCCTGTTGCGCTGCCGTGTTCGTGTCGCCAACTACATTCTCCTGTAACCCTCCTCGCACTGCTCCAGAGAATCCCAGGCGGGCTGTTGCACTCTCCCTGGGTCGACAGACCACCTCTCTATTTCGTCCCATGTTGTCACCTCCTCCAGATAGCGCTGCTCCTTACCACGCTGCTTGGTCCTTGGTTGGTGGGTGATTCTGTAATGCTTGCTATCCTCAAACTCCCTGTCATAAATCGACCAAGGCGCAGCGTGCATGTAGTTCCACATCTTTTAATGAACGTGAAACTGAAACAACCAAAAAACAAACAGGTAAACAGCAAAGAACGTGACGCAACTGAGGTGCACACAAACACACACGGAAAAATAACATAGACTACCCACCCCAACTCACGCCCTGACCAAACTAAAACAAAGACATAACAAAGGAACTAAGGTCAGAACGTGACAACACCTAAGCCAAATACATTTAAACTCTGTTTTTCACAATTCCTGACATTCAATCCTAGTAAAAATTACCCTGTTTTAGGTCAGTTAGGATCACCATTTTGTTTTAAGAATGTCAAATGTCAGAATAATAGTAGAGAGAATGATACATTTCAGCATTTCTTTCTTTCATCACATTCCCAGTGGGTCAGAAGTTTACATACACTCAATTACAATTTGGTAGCATTGCCTTTCAATTGTTTAACTAGGGTCAAATGTTTCGGGTAGCCTTCCACAAGCTTCCAACAATAAGTTGGGTGAATTTTGGCCCATTCCTCCTGACAGAGCTGTTGTAACTGAGTCAGGTTTGTAGGCCTCCTTGCTCTCACGCGCTTCTGCAGTTCTGCCCACAAATTGTCTATAGGAATGACGTCAGGGCTTTGTGATGGCAACTCCAATACATCGACTTTGTTGTCCTTAAGCCATTTTGCCACAACTTTGGAAGTATGCTTGGGGTCATTGTCCATTTGGAAGACCCATTTGCGACCAAGCTTTAACTTCCTGACTGATGTCTTGAGATGTTGCTTCAATATATCCACATAATTTTCTTTCCTCATGATGCCATCTATTTTGTGAAGTGCACCAGTCCCTCCTGCAACAAAGCACCCCCACAACATGATGCTGCCACCCCCGTTCTTCACGGTTGGGATGGTGTTCTTCGGCTTGCAAGTCTCCCCCTTTTTCCTCCAAACATAACGATGGTCATTATGGCCAAACAATTCTATTTTTGTTTCATCAGACCAGCCCGTTTCATCAGCCCCTTTACTGTGGATAGAGATACTTTTGTAATTATTTCCTCCAGCATCTTCACAAGGTCCTTTACTGTTGTTCTGCGATTGATTTGCACTTTTCGCACCAAAGTATGTTCATCTCTAGGAGACAGAACGCATCTCTTTCCTGAGCTGTATGACGGCTCCGTGGTCCCATGGCGTTTATACTTGTACACTATTGTTTGTACAGATGAACGTCGTACCTTCAGGCATTTGAAAATTGCTCCCAAGGATGAACCAGTCTTTTTTATGAGGTCTTGGCTGATTTCCCATGATGTCAAGCAAAAAGGCACTGAGTTTGAAGGTAGGCCTTGAAATCCATCCACAGGTACACCTCCAATTGACTCAAATGATGTCAATTGGCCTATCAGAAGCTTCTAAAGCCATGACATCATTTTCTGGAATTTTCCAAGCTGTTTAAAGGTACAGTCAACTTAGTGTATGTAAACTTCTGACCCACTGGAATTGTGATACAGTGAATTATAAGTGAAATAATCTGTCTGTAAAAAATCGTTGGAAAAATTACTTGTGTCACGCACAAAGTAGATGTCCTAACCAACTTGCCAAAACTACAGTTTGTTAACAAAGAATTTGTGGAGTGATTGAAAAATGAGTTTTAATGACTCCAACCTAAGTGTATGTAAACTTCAGACTTCAACTGTAGATACCCCCACTAGAATCCCTATACTTTAATGAAGACAGCTTCTCAATCCTGGAGGGGAAAATCAATCATTTTCAGCCCCAGGGACATGTACTAGTCTGTGGCGACCTAATTCCCAGAAGTGGACAAGAAGCTGACACCCTCACCACACAGGGGGACAAACACCTGCCTGGAGGTGACAGCATTCCCTCACCCATATGCCCCCCAAGGCACAACTACAACAACATAACCAACAAAAATGGGTGACAAATCCTGCAGCTCTGTCGCACGTTGTGTATGTACATAGTCAATGCTAGGCTTTGAGGGGACTCCTATGGTAGGTACACCTATAGCTCATCTCTTGGCAGTGGTACTGTAGACTACTTAATCACTGACCTCAACCCAGTGTTTCTCAGAGCAGCCCACTGACACCCCTATCAGATCACAGCAAAATCACAGTCTACTTGAACAGAGCAATACTCAATCATGAGGCATCAAAGCCAAAGGAACTGAATGCTGTTAAGAAATGCTATGGATTGAAGGTAGTGTGGGAAAAAAAACTAGTCAACAACAAATGATATCTCTTTTAGAGAACTTCCTGAACAAAACGTTCCACTGTAATAGTGAATGTGTGAACTTGGCAGTAGAAAATCTAAACAGTATATTTGACCTCTCAGCTTCCCTATCAAATCTAAAGTATTCAAACAGAAAACTAAAGAAAATTAACAACAATTACAAATGGTCTGATGAAGAAGGCAAAAACCTCAAAGAAATTGAGAAACCTGTCCAACCAAAAACATAGAGACCCAGAAAACCTGTCTACGCCTTCACTCTGGTGAATCACTAAAACAATACAGAAATACACTCCGGAGAAAAACAAGGTACAGCAATTTAGAAATCAGCTCAATGTAATTGAAGAATCCATAGACTCTAACCACTTCTGGGAAAATTGGAAAACACTAAACAAACAACAACACGAAGAGTTATCTATCCAAGTTGGAGATGTACTGTATGGGTAAACCACTTCTCCAATCTTCATGGCCCTATTACAAAGAACAAACAGCAAAAACATATACATGTTCAAACACAAATCTTAGAATCAAATATTAAAGACACCAGAACCCACTGGATTCTACAATTACATTGAATGAACTACAGGATGAAATACAAACCCTCCAAACCAAATTGGCCTCTAGATGATATCCTTAATGAAATGATAAAATATGCCTACAACAAATTCCAATTGGCTATACTTAAACTCTTTAACATCATTAGCTCTGGCATCTTCCCCAATATTTGGAACCAAGGACTGATCACCCCAATCCACAAAAGTGGAGACAAATTTGAAATATTGGTGTTCCAAAAAAGGTACAGTCACCAGGACAACAAATACAAATTCCATCTAGACACTGTTGCCTTACAGCACACAAAAAGACTGTACATACCACGGCCTAAACATCAGCGCCTTAATGTAACTTCCACAAAGCTGTGAACGTGCTGAGAGACAAGGCAAGAAGGGCCTTCTATGCCATCAAAAGGAACATAAAATTCAAAATACCAATTAGGATCTGGCAAAAAGTACTTGAATCAATTATGTAACCCATTGCCCTTTATGGTTGTGAGGTCTGGGGTCCACTCACCAACCAAGAATTCACAAAAAGGGACAAACACCAATTGAGACACTGCATGCAGAATTCTGCAAGTATATCCTCCGTGTACAACCTAAAACACAAAATAATGCATGTAGAACAGAATTAGACCGGTACCCGTTAATGATCAAAATCCAGAAAGGAGCCGTTAAAATCTACAGCTACGTAAAAGGAAGCGATTCCCAAACCTTCCTTAACAAAGCCCCTAAGCTTTGTCCCCTAAGCAAGCTGGTCCTGGGGCTCTGTTCACAAACACAAACAAACCCCACAGAACCCCAAGACAGCAACACAATTAGACCCAACCAAATCACAGGAAAACAAAAAGATAATTACTTGACACATTGGAAAGAACTAACAAAAAAACTGAGCTAACTAGAATGCTATTTGGCCCTAAACAGAGAATACACAGTGGAAGAATACCTGACCACTGTGACTGACCCAAATTTAAGAAAAAGTTTTGCACAGACTCAGTGAGCATAGCCTTGCTATTGAGAAAGGCCACCGCAGGCAGACTTGGCTCCCAATAGAAGACAGACTATGTGCACACTGCCCACAAAATGAAACTGAGGAAACTGAGCTGCACTTCCTAACCTCCTGACAAATGTATGACCATAGAGACACATATTTCCCTCAGTTTTCACAGATCCACAAAGAATTTGAAAACAAACCCAATTTTGATAAACTCCCATATCTACTGGGTGAAATACTACAGTGTGCCATCACAGCAGCAAATGTGTGACCTGTTGCCATAAGAAAAGGGCGACCAGTGAAGAACAAACACCTTTGTAAATACAACCCATATTTATGTTTATTTATTTTCCCTTTATACTATTTGCACATCGTTACAACACTGTATATAGACTTAATATGACATTTGAAATGTCTTTATTCTTTTGGAACTTCTGTGAGTGTAATTTTTACTGTCACACCCTGATCTGTTTCACCTGTCGTTGTTATTGTCTCCACCCACTCCAGGTGCCGCTTGTTTTCCCCAGTGTATTTATCCCTGTGTTTCCTGTCTCTCTGTGTCAGTTCATCTTGTATGTTTCCAAGTCAACCAGCATTTTTCCTGTACTACTGCCTTTGCATTCTCCTTTTTCTAGTCCTCCTGGTTTTGACCCTTGCCTGTTCTGGACTCTGTACCCGTCTGCCTGACCATTCTGCCTGCCTTGACCTCGAGCCTGTCTGCCACTCTGTACCTCCTGGACTCTGAACTGGTTTTGACCTTTTTGCCTGTCCACGACCATTCTCTTACCTACTCCTTTTTGGATTATTAAACATCTTAAACTCAAAACCATCTGCCTCCTGTGTCTGCATGTGGGCCTCACCTTGTGTCATGATAGTTTACTGTTAATTTGAATTGTTTATTTCACTTTTGTTTATTATCTATTTCACTTGCTTAGGCAATGTTTACATATGTTTCCCATGAATTTAATGTAATTGAATTGAGAGAGAAAGAGAGAAATCATAAAATATAGAACCATATTATCGGGATATTTTTCCACTTTCTATCCCTCCAGTTCAAACGAAGCTTCTGAAGGCTGACCTTAGATATCTCTTTTTAAACTGTGGGAAAATAAATCGGTCAGAAGAGAAGTCAGGCCTTTCCATTTCAGATCTGGTCTTGGAAGTAAGAGATAGTGTGGCTGGAATACTGAGTATTGCCAGAGGGGATTTGAACAGTTCAGTTTGTAGAGTACTAATGTTACAGAGCTAACACAGCACATGAAGACACCATCAGGATTTTAAAAGACCATTACAAGTAAATACCCAATATATGGCTACATGAAGCTAAATCTTGTTTTTGCTTCCCAAACACCTTCAATTCAAGCAATAGCCCATCAGTGAGTTAGTCATTTATGACTCAGAATGATATAAAATCTAATGAGAATCATAACTGAACCCCATCTCAATGATAGCTATCCAGGGAGAAATGTGGAACATCTTAACCCCTAGATAGCTATAGGCTGGTATCCACAGGGACAAGTAAAGGTTTCCTGGTCTGTTGGCCATGTGTTTTTTATCCTTCCTCCACCATGTCCGTGACATCGCCTTTCACCACCAGTGGCACCTCCCTCCCCTTGTCTCTCCGGCCACTCGCGCATTCCCTCCTGCCCTTGTCAACACACTGACACATGATCCTAATTGGCCTCGGAGGCAGGGGTGTCTGCTGGCCCTGGCAGGAGTGTTTAAACACCCTCCCATGAAACCAGAGAAAGTGAAAGGCCAATTCTCTCTGGGCAGGAATGGAAATGCCAAACACAAACAACAGCCTCATTTTGGCATATCAAATGGGACAGACCCCGTACCCTGAGACATCAAACAAGGTTTCATTCCACCTGGTCAGACCAGACCCCATTCCTGACAGGTCAGAGGAGAAACCCATTCAAGTCCATTAAACACAACAACCATTCCGGCCTGTCAACAGATTTGGCATACGAGTCACAGTTTGTGTTCTCACATAAATACTCTCAATGGCAGGACCGTGCACATACACAAGCAGGTAGTTGTAATTTCCTTGTTTGTTTGGGGTTCCTCAGGGCTCTATTGCTTGACCATACAGTAGACATCTGACATTCTTACCCCCAACAGCACATATTTTTGTTGTGGTCCTATACAAGTACACTTGATTCTACTTGTAATCAAGCCCTTGACATATAGAATCAGGTGTTTCGTCTGGGGCTACAACAAAAATGTGTGATGTTAGGGGTACTCAAGGATTGGAGTTGGGAAACACTGTTCTAAACAATTCAAAGGTCTGTAATATAATGTGTGTGGGATGGGGCATTGTTCCGAGTATAATAAAGTGAAAGTAGCAGTGCAGGAAGCTCAGCTGACCTTGTGTCGGCCTACACCAACGTGGGAACAAATTGCCATAAATTACAGGTGGCAGCTGGTAATTTACGACTCACAGAAAAACAGGCTGAATCATGGACAACAAAACACAGAGGATCTGACAAATGTCTCTAGACATTTAATGGCCGGTCAGTGTCTATAGTGCAGTTATAGTGCAGTTCAACCAGCAGAAACACCATCATTATCAGTGGAGGTGTATGTTTTGTGGTCCTGGTAAATAACACTGTAGTCCAACTATCATTAGAAAGGCAATCTACCCATTTACAGGATGTGTGTAAATGCTTCCATTCTGTGTCTTTTCCACACCAGCCTTCTGTTTTGATAAATTACACCCGCTGTCAAGAATAGATAGTAATAGCTATGTAACCACCTTTTGTTTTGTATGTTTGTGTTGGTGAAATTCCCTCTACTGTAAAAACAGTACATTTCTATCACACTTCTATCCCCCCTCTCCTGCTCTCTCTCTCTCTCTCTCTCTCTCTATCTCCAATGGCCATGAGTGACAGTGCAGTACCTACTTCTAATGACACTCTCCAGCACGTTAGGTTCTCTTTCTTATAGTGCTGTGGAGTGTCCGCGGCGTCCATCATTCAGGCAGACTCACGACGACAAGGACGGATTAAACATTCAGCCTAATGGAGAGGAGGAGGTCGATCACGTCGCATAACCACGCATCGGGCCACAGCCCACCAGGAACTCACCAACTTCTCATATACGTACAGCAGGTCCTAGAGCTACTGAATCTACGTCATCATGTACCCAACGAAATTAGCCACACACTCCCAGACAATAAAACAAACATGGCAATGGCGATCTGACATTTCAGATGATTAGATCATTTCCCCAAATCTTTACATTATACAATAGAACATGAGTTGTTACATAGTAACAGTACCTATTCAAAAACATCTCCCAGGGATGAATAATGTATGAGCTCAATGGATGAATTATTCAATAATGTGTCCTGGTTTTAGGGGCTTTAAAGTCTAGATTCTTTCCATGTGAAAGGCTGTCGAAGCCAGAGTCACTTTCAGAGCATCTGCAATGTTCCGGCTACTCTAGGTGCAAAACACATACACGTGTCATAGGAGTGATGGCTCATCTATACTTCATCCTTGGCGACATTCAAAAGTATTTCCCTGGTGCTTTCCGCAAATTATTCCGAAACAGAAAAGACGACTGTTTGAGCTACGTTAATAGAATGATGTTCTCTTTCTGTTCCTCTTTGGTACTCTCTCTGTAAACCTCTCTCTCTCTGTAAATCTCTCTCTCTCTCTCTCTCTCTGTTTCCATCTCCATCCTCTCACTTTCTCCTCCCATTTGAATAGCAGCAGTAGGGTGGATTCAGGGGGGACTGGAGCTGGGACTGAGGCCTCAGAATTGGAGCATTGAAATGGGTCACTTTCTCCTCACTGGTCCACCTCATGAGTTATTCAGACGCCCTGCGCTCCGCAGTCTGACGAGCCAACAGACGACAGGCTCCTCTCTGAGCCAGTCTGGGATATACAAACACATAAAACTCCCCCTCGCTGCTTGCAACCCTACTCCCTGCTACATAAGGAAGGCAAATGTGGATTCAGGCTTGCTATATTTCAGGAAGGGTTAGTACCCATGGTTACAAGGGCCAACTGTATTTTGGCAGGGAAATGTAAAAGGTTTTCAAGTAGACCTCTGTATCCAGTGTTAGGTGGGTCTGTATGTATATACTGTGTGTGAGGGATCTGCTCTCCATCTTGCTCAGGGCTCATTCCCTCCTTGGTCCTGCGGCTGTCATCGGGAGTATTATGGAGTGTGGGAGACACCTTGTGTTTTGACACAGTTGTCAACCATGTTGTGAGGAGAATACTTCAGTCCAACCTTCCAGATGGTCACCTGTCACCAGCTCATTAAAATATTTGTTTTGTTTTGGACAACGGGGTGTATATTTGTTGATTGACCAACTGAAAGCGTTAGTAGCAACAGAAATATTTAGGGTAGCTAACAGTTTTTGTAATGTTTTCACATGGCTTCACTGGGCTCTGTTTTTAGTCTTGCACTCCAGTGTATTTCACTCAGAGAGCTAAAACAAACCGTTACCAACCAAATCATTCCTTTGGAGTCTTTCAGCAGGCTTCAACAGATGTATAATGACATCAGCATATTCACAGAACAGTCTGCTAAGGCCCCAGTCCAGGTGCAGTGTGACCATATTTCAATATGCAATATGTGCCTTTAAGAAATAATATTTACTTCGAGACGTTCCACCAACCCTGACAGGTTTCCGTTCATGACTGTTCCATTTAAAGCTAGAATTCTTCATTGAAACAATAACAATAGGACACCCCGCCTCTGTTTTGGTATAAAGCTATGGATGCAAGGACTGTCCATGCCCTTGCCATTTTACATTTTGCTGCAAATATCCTACAAACTCAGTTTGAATATGCAAAGTAGATCATGTATTTTGGTTAAAATGTGTAAACAGCTTTGAAATGTTGTATCTACATAAACCAAATCACACGTACATTGAAATAAAATTGCTTCTCGCAGAGAAAACTAAACTAAACAAACTAAATGTACTAAATCTACCAACGTCTTAAGAGATACAAATCCAATACAACTTGAAATCACCAGCATGCTAATGGAGAAAAGAGCAAAGACCGGATATTTCCCAAATAAAATGTTCATTTAATCGTTTTATGTAGCTACAACATTTACATGAGAGAAATGTGAGAACTATGGGAATGTTGACCTTAGGATGTTAAATAACGGGGCAAAAAAATTGAATCTAATTTTATTGGTCAAATACACAATGTTAGCAGATGTTAATGTGAGTGTAGTGAAATGCTTGTGCTTCTAGTTCCGTTCTAATATTTAACAAGTAATCTAACAAATTCACAACAACTACCTTCTACATACAAATGTAAAGGGATGAATAAGAATATGTACATATAAATATATGGATGAGCGATGGCCGTGCAGCATAGGCAAGATGCAATAGGTGGTACAAAATACAGTATACACTACCGTTCAAAAGTTTGGGGTCACTTAGAAATGTCCAAGGATATTTTTAAGTGTACCCAAACTTTTGAATGGTAGTGTATGCATATGAGATGAGTAATGTAGGATATGTAAACATTATTAAAGTGCCATTATTTAAAGTGACTAGTGATACCATTATTAAGTCCATTAAGGTGGCCAGAGATTTGAGATTTGAGTCTGTATGTTAGCAGCAGCCTCTCTCAACTACTGTCACACCCTGATCAGTTTCACCTGTCCTCGTTATTGTCTCCACCCCCTCCAGGTGTCACTTGTTTTCCCCAGTGTATTTATCCCTGTGTTTCCTGTCTCTCTGTGCCAGTTCGTCTTGTTTGTTTCCAAGTCAACCAGCTTGTTTCCCCCGATCTCCTGCTTTTTGCATTCTCCTTTTTCTGGTCCTCCCGGTTTTGACCCTTGCCTGTTTCTGGACTTTGTACCTGCATTCCTGACCTTTCTGCCTGCCTTGACCACAAGCCTGCCTGCAACTCTGTACCTCCTGGACTCTGATCTGGTTTTGACCTTTTTGCCTGTCCACGACCATTCTCTTGCCTGCCCCTTTGGATGAATAAACATTGTAAGACTACAACCATCTGCCTCCTGTGTCTGCATTGGGTATTGCCTTGTGCCTTGACAACTGCAGAATTTGCAAGAGCCAAGTGACAACTGAGCAATAGCTTTAAACCGTAAAAGTTTAAAAGATAATTAACATTTGAATAATTAAAACAGCAAAAACTAAATCAAACCCAATTCAGAACTATTGCCTTTTTGAGTGAACTTTAGAGAAGGGTAGGGTGGCCCTGTGTAAGTCCTTTCTCCAAAAGCTTGTTGAATGCATGCACTGAAACAATCAGAAAACACAACAGACCATTGTCATTAGGATACTGAAAACATTTTCTATTTTGGCATCTTAAAAGGTAGACACGGCGGGTAATGGGCAGGTTTGGTCTTGGAAAAAAGGGTCAGCTGTTACAAAGTTGCCTTGATGTTGCTATGCTTCTCACTGAAACTGGCATTCTATATATTTTTCCGAAAGGAAACAAGGTTTCTGCCTTGTATAAATGCTACGTGTAGCTAGCATAAACCGGGACTTACTGTAGGCGTACCAAATCTGCCTTTAAATGTGTGGCCAACTGTTTCTAGACAGCCACAGTAAACAACATTTTTATCCAGCCAAGACAGAACACAATTGATTCAAACTAATCAACTATGCTATGCAATCTAGACTTGGGACTTCATCATTAAGAGATTAGTTGTCTCTTCTTCCTGACTCGGGTGTATAAGGCTTGGGTGGAAGAAAAGCAACATAATATTGAGTTGTGCCTAATATTGCAATTCATATGGAATATGTGAACACATATCAAAGCCATGCATGCAAGAAGCCTTGACCTGGTGCACACATATTTGTATGACCTCAGTTTGATTGAAGCCCTCAATCTGTATTTTTGCCTTGTAACTGATTGCTTCTAGAAAGAAGAGAAGGAACAACACACAATCAAATGTGCAAGCTAATAGTTTTAACCGTTGAAATATCTAATTGTTACAAATAATTATTGTATGGGCTACATTTATGAGAATAATACATGCATTTGCTTAGCTTATCAAGCTTGAAGACAATACACTCATGTATCATTCAAAACATGATTTATGAGTGAGTGCACAACAAACATCTTTCCAGAGTGTTGATGCATCATCCCCATCATCCCCATAAGAGAACCCATTGAAGAAACCTTTTTGGTTTGAGGTAGAACCCCTTTTATTCCATGTAAAACCCTTTCCTCAAATGATTCTTCATGGAACCCAAAAGTTCTACCTGGAACCCAAAACACTTCTACCTGGAACCAAAAAGGCATGGGAACAGCCGAAGAACCGTTCTGGAAGAGTGTACTGAACAGTATGCAATCAGAGATCTAGTAACCTCCATATAGTAAACATAGTTTTCCTCCCTAGCTTACTCCCAACATGGTACCTTCAGCACTGAATTTTGAGCAACTACCTCTATACAAGGGAGCTAGGTACTCCATCTCAATCAGCTTACTAAAGGTAGTAGCCTAGCAAGAGCACAGCTTTTCATGAGCTAGTGAGAGGAAGTGTAAAGGAGGCCAAGGAGGCAAGCAACTGCAATCAGAGAAGCAAATCACTTCTAAAACAGTACAGTAGTACCTCCTCTGTTACCTGCCGTACATGTGATCTCCTCTGGCAGTGAATTAAGTGGGGGAAATGTTTAGCTATTGACCAGGCTTCGGCGTGTGTTAGGCTGATATGACCCAAGGTAAGATAGTTTTGTACAGGCTGTACCTGTTAGATCTGAATCGGTTTGGTAGGATCCTGGAGGATCTAACCAATGATTCTGGTAAGGCCTCTAAGAGATTCAAAATGGACAAAAAGGGAACAAAGCTCTACACACCTACAGGATGTGTCCTCGTGAAATGTAAAAACGGAAGTTCAGAAAGTGTCCCATGTGAATGAAATAACCATCACTCAACTCCCATTGTTTTTATTACAATGTTCTAGTGTTACAAACGTTAAAGCCCACCTGGCTCATGCTGTGCACCATCTATCCTCCAATCAAAGGTCAAAGGTCATCATCACCATTTCCTGTTTCTCCAGAGGCATGATACACAGACGTACTACAGCATCCTGACAGCTACAACGCTGCACGTCAGATTGAATGTATGATTCACGTCTCCACGACTAAGAAGAGGCATAAAATGTTCCACTCCATTAGAAAGCCAGTGGGATTCCAGGAGAACTTGATCATCGGGTTACAGCCTTGTCTAGATGCTCTGTTGTGGAAACTTATATGGCACCAAAGGGAGATTTGTACCTATAAAATATAAGGAGAAATGCATGGGAACGCATTTAGATTAAATGAGCCATCTGATTTACTGTATTTCAAAGCTGGACCTACTGAACTCTTGAACTGTGACTCTATAGACCTTACCATACATTCACTCACTCACACACATAGGCTAAAGCACACACTCCCACACACACACTCACTCACACACACCCCTACACATAGGCTAAAACACACACTCTCCCACACACACACACACACACACTCACACACACATCCACGCTACACACACACACTCCATGACTGTTGTTACTCGACTCCCGTGTATGATATGATGCATTTATAGTACTGCACAATGTGTTCTATTACTGGACAATCTATTGCACAATTCCCCTGGACGCGTTTTAAATATCGGTCTTAGTTCGGCGAGTGCCTTCTTGTTTCATACTGTGTATTATATTCTTGCTAAGTGAATATCCTATTTTTGTTTCATCAAGTTCTTATTTGACTTTCTTTTTTTTTTTTTAATAACTCCTTGCTTACCTTTTTACTTGTTTCTTAGTAAGCATTGCATTGCACTGTTTACTTCATGTACATCGTTAACATGGAGAATAAACAAACGTGAACTTGAATCCAATCTGAGTGAGAGATTCAGAAACACAGCAGTTTTGCCCCTTGAGGCGGGGTTCAGAGGTCACATTTAGGTTTAGGTTAGTTCCTGGTTTAAAGACAGGCAACCCTACACACCTGGTAGGACTATAGCTTGAATGACACAGCACACATTTATGACCACAGAGAATAGGGATAAAGAGTCAACACCAATATGACCACAGAAGCAAGTGGATAAGAGATGTGGACGGAATCGTATGTACCTTTCAAAATCACTATGAGGTTAAAGAATGGATGAGGAAAGAAGAAAGGGAAATTGAGAGAGAGGTAAACGGGTTCTCTCTGCAGGCGTTAGTGAAGGAGAATAAATCATATCATGTTGTACATTATGTGTAAATAGATAGTTTCACTCATGCCTTAAAAAGATACATGATGGATGCCACATCAGGAACGGAGCCTACGCAATTGTCCCCATTGTTTTGGAAGGTAATGGCGTTATGTTATTTTAGTGAACGTGGTGAGCTATCAGCTCCTCAGTGGCGCAGCGGACTAAGGCACTGCATCTCAGTGCTAGAGGCATCATGACAGACCCTGGCTCGATTCTGGGCTGTATCACAACTGGTTGTGATCGGGAGGCCCATAGGGTGCCACACAATTGGCCCAGTGTCGTCCGGGTTAGGGGATGGTAAATTCGTAAATAAGAATTTATTCTTAACTGACTTGTCTAGTTAAATAAAGGTTAAATAAAGAAATGCTTCATCAACATTTTTGTCACAGCTCATGTCAAGTAATTTGCCTCCTCCACCACCCTAGGAAGGTTAAGTGATCTCTGATGATTATTTCTGTGTGGAGTCATTCCTGGCTGTGTGGAAGGGGAGTCTCAAGTGGCCACTCAGCCCAGCATGGACACCCTATTGTGGGATGTACAATGGGGTCTTTGAGAGAGAGAGAGAGAGAGAGTGACACCTAGGGCTCCTTTATCACCACAGAGAGAGATGGGAAAGAGAGAGGGGAGCAGCACGAGAGAAATATAAAGGGATATTGCAACAATAGGGCAGAGGCAGTGGATATAACATAGGGGAGAGAGAGAGAGGGAGAGGAGGAGCATTATCATTCTGCTTACAGAGAAGACATTGAAATGAAAAGTGTTGGGGCCATAGACTTCTCTCATCCCTCTCTTTCCCACTCACTCCCACACACTGGCCGACCGACTGGGCCTCGGGATGTGTGTGGGGAAAGGGATTAGTTTACACCTGTTATTAACAACATTCACTTTGGTGTGTTCTTCCCCGCAGTCCTCTGCTTTGTGGGTGTGAGACACGGACAATCATTTCGCTTCTATGCAGGTGTTGAAATTTTCCTGAGAGGAAAAACAGGAAGCCTGACGGTGGGTGTCTCTGCGTTTTCCTTTTCTCTGGCTGTTGGTTTCTCTCCAGCGGTGTGCTGGCAGCAGCCGTGGCAGCAGCCATTACTATGAGAAATGACAGCCAAGGCTGGGCCAACCTTCAGGCCTCTCGCAGAGAATAGAACCTGAACAATCACATACACAATGCCCCATACGTGCACACACACACACACACACACACCACACACCACGCACGTGCACTCACACACCAGACACACATGTTAGGGCCATTTCAGACTGGCTCACACGACATGGCAGTCAGTGGCAGGTGAATATAGCTCCGAACAGGGAAGAGAAAGCTTGACCTTTATTCCCAGTACATCTCTTCAGCCTCTCTATATATTTGACTGGGAAGAGAGCCTTGGAGACAAAAGGCGAAAGCACTTAGGATAACAGCGACGGCAGACTTCAACCATTTCAGAATTATAATAAATTATTTCCACTAAAAAGCCAAGAGCTGAATCGGCTTTGACTAAATCCACCTGTGCTTTTGACTGTGACCACAACACATTATGAAAATATAGAAATGTGTTATGCCTCATTACAAATGGATGCTTCTTCGAAAAAACTCAAACTAAACCTAAACAGACGTCAATTCTGAAAACCCGAGCAAAACATGTTTTTACTGATGAGTCAAGTCTACGTTGTACTGAAATGCTCATTACTAAAATCACTGAGCTGATGCTACTCCATGGAATATGCGTGCTTGAACGTTACAGCTGAGCAGAAATGATGTTATTCTATGACAACTGTAATGTCCTGTACTGTATGTTCAATCCAAATGAGTTGACTTGACGTTATTCCATAAAACGATTGGTGTGTAACATGCACAGCAATGTGGGCTAAGCAGAACTGAGCTGATGTCATTGGTGCTTGTAAAGTACAACTGGTGTCATTTGTCTTTGTACAGTAGTGATGTCAGTGGTGTTTGTAGAGTACTAATGATGTCATTGGTGTTTGTACAGTACTGATGTCAGTGGTGTTTGTACAGTACTAATGATGTCATTGGTGTTTGTACAGTACTACTAATGTCATTGGTGTTCCTACGGTACTGATGGCAGTGGTGTTTGTAGAGTACTACTGATGTCATTAGTGTTTGTACAGTACTACTGATGTCGTTGGTATTTGTACAGTATTAAAGGGAAAGGGGAAAGGGGGATACCTCGTCAGTTGTACATCTGAATGCCATCAACTGAAATGTGTCTTCCGCATTTAACCCAACCCCTCTGAATCAGAGAGGTGCTGGGGACTGCCTTAATTGACATCAACATCTTCCTGATGTCATTGGTGCTTGTACAGTACTACTGTACAGTTCTACCACGCAGCTATTCTGGCAGTGGGGTGACATGGCGTCCAGTCCAGCACATTGACTCTCAGACCACATCCAGGACCACTTAGCCTCATATTATTAATGTCTCCCAACCCGGATGGAGCCAGAGAAGGAGTGAGGTGTGACCGGATTGACACCCCCCAAGGGAAGGGGGTTCAGAGGGAGGGAAGTGTCAGCTGTGCCCAGCCTCCCCGGAGACCCTCTCAGGGCCACAGGTGTATGGAGAGGTAGGGGGCTCGTAGTTCAACCACACAGATGGTGCTCCGCTCGGGGACCCGCGGCGGCCAGGGAGATCTGGCAGCAGAGGGATAGTTCGGTGCTGTCAGGGTTGGGGCCATGGGCTTCTCTCTTTCCTACTCACTCCCACACATTGACCGACCCACTGGCCGGCCAAGGGATGATTAACGGGCAAAAGCCAGATCCCCATCCATCTTCTTCCCTCTCTCTCTGCTCTCTCTTGCTCTATCTCTCTCTCCCCTAAGTCGTGTCTCCCCTGTTGCTGACCTCTTTTGTCCTTGATCCTTTCAGAGGTTACTTCCTCTGTCTTTCGTCGTCATAACTCAGTCTACATAGGAGGTAGCAGTGATCTTGCGGGAGAGTGGAAGGGAAATGGCATTGGCTGAGTTTAAGCGGAGGCCCTTTGAGTAGTGGCGGGCTTCTAAGTAGGGGAAAATAGATTCCAACTGACATTTCAATGGTGCTACGTTTCAAGTACTCTCAAACTGTTGTAGTCCTCATGATAATGATTCATTCATCATTTAAATAACATCACCGACACACTCACACACTCTCGCACACACACATGCACGCGCACACGCACACACACACACACAATGATATTGAACTGCCCCTGTTCTTCTAACCTTGGGCGTAGAAGGATTCTGAACAATACTTCATGAGAGAGAGAGAGAGAGAGAGAGAGAGAGAGAGAGAGAGAGAGAGAGAGTAAATGCATTATTACACAGGCTTATTGGACTGGATTTCCAACGTCTTTAGGATCCATTTATACATCAGACATAATGTAATTTTCTAATATCCTTAACGGTAAGCTAAAAGGAAAGAAGACAGTGGGGAGTTAATTAAATCTGGAACATTTCAAGATTTTAATCATTGACTTGAGAGAAAACAGGGATTTTCTGTCCTTGTCCTTCTAAATAGAATAAGAGAAATGCATGTACTTAATTTCCTGGAAAGGTCTTCACATGATAGTTGAAAGGAAAAGCTGGAGCATTTTATATTAAAGCACAGCTCTCTACCTCTTGACTAGGGGTTTTCACATTAATTGCATTACTCAAATCCCAATCACACTCTCATCAGGCTTCATCAGCAGGAAATTGACCACATAGGCATTCAAATATAGATTTAGAAACAGGGAGAAAATATCCCAGAATTCTCTCGTGTTGAGCGTATAGAATAGTGGTCATTTTTAGACCATTTTAATTCAGCTGCCTCCCTGGACATATTCGCGATGCCCATGTTTTACAGTGACTTTCTTTGTTTTACTGTCTTCAACCAAATGCTTTCCAGAACTAGCAATGACTGACAGAAAATATCCTCTATCTATCGGCACAGTCATACATTTACCCAGCATGTTTGGCCTTGCCCATCTGTAAATAACCTGTGAACAACATGGCTGCATCACTGTTGCCATGGCATCGGGCTCGTAAACAGGAGTTTTGCAGGCAGGGAGCGAGGTGGCCGTTGGCCTACGCTTCCTGTACTGGCCTAGGGAGAGCAAAGCGACCATTATAGTGGGTCTTTGAGCTTCATCAAAGACCATTAATTCAGCTGTTTCATCAGCACTCCTCACACAGGGAAAAAAAGGCCGCTTTGACTATTAATATTGTTATTATTTATTTTTTCTTCCAGAAAATGTATTTAAAAAAGGAAGGCTAAGAGAAGAAGACGAGTGAAGTTTTAATTGACCAAACACATCCTTTAAAACACTGGGTCTATCCTTTTAAAACAGCATTAGTGTCTTTCATCTCCTCAGCACAGCACCATCATTAAGGCTTTAGAATCTTTTGCTCTGTTCTGCAATTCATTAGTAGAGAGGAACGGGACACATTGGGGCTGGGAAAAACTCCTTATAGTCCATTTATTTAGCCGTGATGTCAGCACCACCGGTCCCCTCCACAATTTTAACACAATTTTAACACAATTTTAACACCTCTTCATTACTCCTTCCTGCTGCCTGTAGGGGCACAGGACAACATTCTGAAGCCTGGAAGCCTCTCTTACAGCCTCCAAATGACCTCAGGCTGTCTTCATAACAG
Organism: Oncorhynchus tshawytscha; assembly: GCF_018296145.1. Classification (NCBI taxonomy): domain Eukaryota; kingdom Metazoa; phylum Chordata; class Actinopteri; order Salmoniformes; family Salmonidae; genus Oncorhynchus; species Oncorhynchus tshawytscha. The sequence continues at coordinate 15,656,258 of NC_056454.1, read as the reverse complement.
TACCTAATACGTAAGGACTTCACCAAATGGGGCATACGTAACCAAACACAAACAAATATCCGGTTAAATGCACACCGGTCAGTTCATTGTAGGACCCTCCATTACTCTAGTGTTTTGAGGAGATTCCTTTCCAAACACATTTAACGAACCACGTCCCCTATGTTTCTTTTCTGTTTGCCATGGTCCGTCAAGCCAGATGTTTACCATCAGTTCAGCCTAGATTTATTCTCAATTGCGATGTTAATGTTTGTCAATCATTTTTGTTGCAGAAAGGTTTAGACCCTGCTAAATCAAGAATAACATTCTTCCTGACATAAAAAGCCTAATGGCTTTCACCATCAAATTGTCCACGTGCATTTTCTCAAAACGGAATAAACGCATCTGCATCCACCCAAATGTGGATTTGGGGACACTGGGATCTCTCTCTCTCGATCTCTCTTTTTTTCTTAATCTCTCTCTCTCCCCTTATCCCCCTCTTTCTTGTCTCTCTCACTTTAATTATATCTTCCTTATTGCAGTCTATTGCTGTCTCTCTATCTCCCGCTCTCTCTGCTCTTTCCCTCTCTCTGTCTCTGTCTTTCTCTTTCTGCTCTCTCAACGTTGTTATCTGCCACAGTGTGAATGTTCCCCTCATTCATCAGACATCGCCGGCCATATTCACATCCCTCAACAGATAGGAGAATGCTAAACAAAATAGTCAGCGGTGAGTTTGGAATAATTCCTCTCCCTTCATTTCACCTTGTATATATACTGCGGTGAAGCCCTGCAACCGCAACCATCCAGATACATGTCACCTGTTGGCTGTGAAACGACAACCTTTTTACTACCCAATTGGTAGTAGTTACAGTCTTGTCTCATCACTGCAACTCCCGTACGGACTCGGGAGAGGCGAAGGTTGAGAGCCATGCGTCCTCCGAAACACAACCCAACCAAGCCACACTGCTTCGTGACACAATACACATCCAACCCAGAAGCCAACTGCACCAACGTGTCAGAGGAAACACCGTACACCTGGCAACCTGGTGCACTGCGCCCGGCACAGGAGTCACTAGTGCGCAATGAGACAAGGATATCCCTGCCGGCCAAACCCTCCCTAACCCAGACGACGCAGGGCCAATTGTGCGCCATGGGCCGCCTGCGACAGAGCCTGGGCTCAAACCCAGAATCTCTGGTGGCACAGCCTTAGACCACTGTGCCACCCGGGAGGCCTGAAACAATGTCCTTAGTGATTGCCTAAAATCCCTTACCCTGGGTAAGAAAGGTAATTTCACTAAGGTGATTACTCCCGTGTTTGGCAGATAAGCCTGCATGTTGTTTCATGCAGGCATTATCAACAGACACCCCGCCCGGGGATTTCAATCTGCTCACTAGATCAATTACAGCTTCATATCTGTGGATCTGCATCCACCCAAATGAGGAGGTGGGATGGTTACAGTACCCTGCCCTGAACTTTAGTCACTGTCACTAACCGGCTACCACCCGGTTACTGAACTCTACACCTTCAATCTACTCTATGCACATAGGCATGGAACACTGGTCACTTTAATCATGTTTACATACTGTTTTACCCACTTCATATGTACAGTATATATAATATACATATATAGAATATATGTATAATATATTCTAGCCAAGGCCTATCCTATTTAACGACTGCTGTACATGTACGATTATATCCTATGTATTCTACAGATATACTACATATTCTACACTCCATCATGTCTACACATCCCATCACATAGACTCAGGACTCGAACATTGCTCATCCTAATATTTGTTTATTTATATTGCTTTTTAGATTTGTGTGCATTGTTGTGTATTGTTAGATAATACTGCACTGTTGGAACTAGGAACACCAGCATTTGGCTACACATGCAATAACATCTGGTAAATATGTTTATGCAACCAATACAATTTGACTTGATTTCTCGCCTCTCTCTTGAATCCTATCTCTTACTATACCACCCTTTCTACATCTCTCTCTCCCTCTCTCGCTCTCTCGCTCTCTCTCTCTCTGTGAGTCAACGTTGTTGTCTGTCACAGTGTGAATGTTCTCCTCATTCATCAGACAACGTGGTCATGTTCACGTTCTCCACCACCTACTGGTGTTCATTAGCATCAGAGAGGGGAGCGCCGGAAAAAATAACAATAAGTGGTCTATCACATCATCTAGCCAACCCCGGAGAGAGCGACAGACAGTCCCCATCAAGTTCAACTTAATGTTCTCAGGCACAGATAAGAACCCATTAGTTCTTACCCTTGGGACATTATCAGCAAAGTGCATTGTCTGTCTGTTTATCAAGCATACTGCATGGAAAAGCAAGACGCTCTTCACACTTGTCCCTGTCACACAGACATCCTCTTTAGCCCCAAGTAAACATCTCCCTCTGTTGCAAGATAAAATACTTGTCAACAATGTAGTGTTTCCACCATATATTGTTGCCTGAGTTGTTCCTATTTCACACGGCCTGCAGCTGTTCAACATCCTCATTAAGATAAGTTTCAAGTTTTAATAGTTGTATATTTTTCCATCAGGTTTTATGTCATAAACTGCATAAAACGCAATGGAAAAATGATTCGGAGTATCTTAAATGATATCATGGGCAGAAAACACAACTCGGTAAATACGAATGTGTTCTTAACGGACTTGCCTAGTTAAATTAAGGTTAAATATAATATACAACAATTCATCTCCATCATTCATTGAAGTTTGTGTCATTTATAACAAAACCTTTCGATATCGCCAATCGTTTCAATGACTATTTCACCAGTAAAGTGAAAAAACTCAGTTGTGAAATGACAACATTGAACAGTGATTGCTGCTTTGAATTTGGTAAAGTTAGTGTGGAAGAGGTGGGGAAACTATTGTTGTCCATCAACAATGAGAAGCCACCAGGTATAGACAACTGTAATGGGAAACCATTGAGAATGGTAGCAGGCTGTCATGCTACCCCTATTTGCTATACTGTATCTTTAACCAAAGTAAAAAGGAGTGTATGTCCACAGGCGTTGAAGGAAGCTAAAGTAATTCCACTGCCTAAAAATAGCAAAGTATCCTTTGCTGGGTCTAACATCCGCCCAATCAGTTGGCTGCCTGCTCTTAGTAAGCTGATGGAGAGGATTGTGTTTGACCAAATACAATGCTATTTTTCTGAGAACAAGATAATGACTTACTTTCAGCATGCATTGTCACGGCCACCGAAAGAACTGGACCAAAGCGCAGCGTGGTGAGCGTACATATTCCTTTAATTTAAAATAACGCAGACAAAACAATAAACAATACAAAACAACAAACAATACAAAACAACCGTGAAGCTTAAGTGCTATGTGCCACAAACAAAGACAACTACCCACACAGAAAGGAGGGAAAAGGGCTACCTAAGTATGGTTCCCATTCAGAGACAACGATAGACAGCTGTCCCTGATTGAGAACCCTACCCGGCCAAAACAAAGAAATACAAAAACATAGAAAATAGAACATAGAATGCCCACCCAAATCACACCCTGACAAAACCCAAAATAGAGACATAAAAAGCTCTAAGGTCAGGGCGTGACATGCACTCAACTTGTAATGTACTGACTCAGATGACTGATGATTGGTTAAAATAAATGGATAATAAGATGATAGTTGGAGCTGAATTGTTAGATTTCAGTGCAGGCAGCCTTTGATGTTATTGATCATACATTGTTATTAAAAAAAACTCACTTGCTATGGTTTTACATCACCTGCCATCACGTGGTTGGAGAGTTATTTATCCAATAGAACCCAGAGAGTGTTGTTCAATGGAATCTTTGCTAACATCAGATACTGTATGTACAGTACGGTGTCACTCAGGGCAGTTGCCTTGGGCTGTTACTCTTTATTTTTTACAAATTATTTTCCACTGGTTTTACACAAAGCTAGAATTGCAGATTATGCAGATTATTCCACACTCACTGAGCTCACTGAAATTCTAAATAAGGAGTTACATTCAGTATCAGAATGGGTGATTAATAGTAAACTGGTCTTAAATACATCTTAAACTAAAATCTTTGTATTTGGTTCAAAACATTCTCCAAGACCTAAACCTCAACTAGAGTTGTACATAAAGGGTGTGACTATTGAGCAAGTTGAGGAAAATAAACTCCTAGGTATAACATTGGATGATCAATTGTCATGGTCAAGTCATTTTGACAGAGTTTATGGTACGTTGGAGAGTGGTATTTCTATTATAAAAATATGTTCTGCGTTTTTGACAACAAAAATCAACTGTACTAGTTGTTCAGGCTCTTGTCTTGTCCCATCTTGATTACATGGCAATATGGTCAAGTGCAGCAAAGAAATACCAAGCAAAGCTGCAGCTGGCTCAAACCAGAGCAGCACGCCTTGGCCTTCGCCGCACCAAAATAACTAAAAGCAACAACATGCATGCCAGCCTTTCCTGGTTGAGGATTGATGAACTGCTTCTCTTCTAGCTTTATCATGAAGTAACATTTAGCTCAGACACCCATACGTACTGTTCCCCACAAGACATGCCTCCATGGGTCACCAAGCCTGAAAACAAATTCACGGCAACGCACAGTTTAATACAGAGTTTGTATTGTTTGTAAAAAAATAAAAATAATGGTTGTATTGTTTGTATATCGTTGTATTTTACATTTGTGTGACTGTTCTTGTCTATCAATGTTTTGTTACTTGTCATGTCTGGTGTTTTTTGTGGACCCCAGGAAGAGTAGCTGCTGCTTCTGTAAAAGCTAATGGAGATAAACAAACAAACAGTATGTGATTAGGTAACACCCTGTTAGGAGATGGGACAGAGAAGCGGGGTGATGAGTGAGTGAAAGAGGTGTGAGAGGGGACCAGAGGGGAGTGAGGGAGGTGACAGAGCCCCAGCACACGGCTGTTCCTCTGGGATATTTCCTCTAGGAGACAGACCCTTGGATCTCAGGAGACCTACCGGGAGACCCCCGGAGCCCTGTGCTGACGGATGCACAGGTGGCTGACCATGAGCAAGGCCAGGCTGCTAACAGACGGGCCCAGGCCCCTACAGGATGAAGCTCAGACACAACACAGCTGAAGGAGGCCCGCGGAACTGGAACTGTCTGCATCAGAACACTCCAGAATGGCACCAACATTCTATAACATACAGTACCGGTCCAAAGTTTTAGAACACCTACTCATTCAAGAGTTTTCTTTATTTTTTACTATTTTCTACATTGTAGAATAGTAGTGAAGACATAAAAACAATGAAATAACACATATGGAATCATGTAGTAACCAAAAATGTGTTAAACAAATCAAAATATATTTTATAGTTGAGATTAGTAGCCACCCTTTGTCTTGATGACATCTTTGCACACTCTTGGCATTCTCTCAACCAGCTTCACCTAGAATGCTTTTCCAACAGTCTTGAAGGAGTTCCCACATATGTTGAGCACTTGTTGGCTGTTTTTCCTTAACTCCGCAGTCTGACTCATCCCAAACCATCTCAATTGGCTTGAGGTCCGGGGATGGTGGAGCCCAGGTCATCTGATGCAGCACTCCATCACTCTCATTCTTGGTAAAATATCCCTTACACAGCCTGGAGGTGATTTGGGTCATTGCCCTGTTGAAAAATAAATGATAGTCCCGCTAAGCCCAAACTACATGGGATGGCATATCGCTGCAGAATGCTGTGGTAGCCATGCTGGTTAAGTGTGCCTTGAATTCTAAATTAATCACACACAGTGTCACCAGCAAAGCACCCACTCACCATAACACCTCCTCCTCCATGCTTTAGGGTGAGAAATAAACATGCAGAGATCATCCGTTCACCCACACCACGTCTCACAAAGACACGGCGGTTGGAACCAAAATTCCAAATTCCAAATCCAATTTGGAGTCCAAACCAGAGTCCATTGCCCATGTTTCTTGGCCCATGCAAGTCTCTTATTATTATTGGTGTCCTTTAGTAGTGGTTTCTTTGCAGCAATTCGACCATGAAGGCATGATTCACACAGTCACCTTTGAACAGTTGATGTTGAGATGCATCGGCCTTGTCCGGGTATCGTTGGACGGGGCCACCGTGCCTCCCGACCCCTCCTGTCTCAGCCTACAGTATTATTGCTGCAATAGTTTATGTGTCAGGGGGCTAGGGTCAGTCTGTTATATCTGGAGTATTTCTCCTGTCTTATCCGGTGTCCTGTGTGAATTTAAGTATGCTCTCTCTAATTCTCTCTCTCTTTCTTTCTTTCTTTCTTTCTTTCTTTCTTTCTCTTTCTTTCTTTCTTTCTTTCTTTCTTTCTTTCTTTCTTTCTTTCTTTCTTTCTTTCTCTCTCTCTCTTTGCTGTTTTCAACTCTCTAGAGACAATAGGAGAGGTAGAGATACTCTGAATGGTCAGCTATGAATAGCCAACTGACATTTACTCCTGAGGTTCTGACCCTCAACGACCACTGTGATTATTATTGTTTGACTCTGCTGGTCATCTATGACCATTTGAGCATCTTGGTCATGTTCTATTATAATCTCCAACCCGTCATAGTCAAAAGAGGACAGGCCACTCCTCATAGCCTGGTTCCTCTCTAGGTTACTTCTTAAGTTCCGGCCTTTCTAGGGAGTTTTTCCTAGCCACCGTGCTTCTACACCTGCATTGCTTGCTGTTTGGAGTTTTAGGCTGGGTTTCTGTACAGCACTTTGTGACTTCAGCTGATGTAAGAAGGGCTTTATAAATAAATGTGATTGATTGATTGATCTGTTACTTGAACTCTGTGAAGCATTTATTTGGGATGCAATTTCTGAAGCTGGTAACTCTAATGAACTTATCCTCTGCAGTAGAGGTAACTCTGGATCTTCCTTTCCTTCTTTCCAGTCCTCATGAGAGTTAGTTTCATCATAGCGCTTGATGGTTTTTGCAACTGCACTTGAAGAAACTTTCAAAGTTCTTGACATTTTCCGTATTGACTGACCTTCATGTCTTAAAGCAATGATGGACTGTTGTTTCTCTTTGCTTATTCGAGCTGTTCTTGCTATAATATGGACTTGGTCCATAGGCTCCGTTGGTCCATCTTCTGTGTACCCCCTTACAACTGATTGGCTCAAACGCATTAAGAAGGAAAGTGTCACGACTTCCACCGAAGGTGGCTCCTCTCCCTGTTCGGGCGGCGCTCGACGGTCTACTAGACGGTGGCTCCTCTCCCTGTTCGGGCGGCGCTCGGCGGTCTACTAGAAGGTGGCTCCTCTCCCTGTTCGGGCAGCGCTCGGCGGTCTACTAGAAGGTGGCTCCTCTCCCTGTTCGGGCGGCGCTCGGCGGTCTACTAGAAGGTGGCTCCTCTCCCTGTCCGGGCGGCGCTCGGCGGTCTACTAGAAGGTTCTACAGAATAAAAGGCAGATTGGGAAAGACTTAAAGCCTTTGTCATCTACCACAATATTGAAAATGAACATGACAGAACTCACGACGTGTACTGTTACACAGTCGGACGACCTAGGCGATCTACCTGGCCAAGTACCTATAAAGATGTATCGATAATTTGATCAATGAGAAAGCATTATCTTTCGGGCGGCGCTCGGCGGTCTACTGGCTGCCACCGATCCTTCTTCCTTTTCTTTTGGTTTTGTCTGTTTTGTGTTTCACCTGTGTTCTATTTGGTTTATTAGGGGGGGGTATTTAAATCTCGCCATTTCCTCTGGGTTTTGTACGGGATTGTTTTGTTTGCTGTCAGTTAGTTTTGGGTTGCGTTTTCTTGGGTTTAGTTTAACAGGTGGGTTTCTACAATGTAGAAAACAGTAAAAATAAAGAAAAACCTTTGAATGAGTAGGTGTTCTAAAACTTTTGATGGTACTGTATACCATTAGGAGGAGTGGTGACAGCAAGAGCCAATAAAAGATGGCTACTAATATAACTGTATTATCTTACACAGACAAATATAATTGATTATGGTCACAGATTGATAACTATTTGTACAAATACTGCGCAGAATACAAGATTATGTTTGGCTGACTATTACTGACACACGTTTATTCATTATTATTGTAAAGAATGTATGTTTTCAGAGGACACCATGGAATACTCATGAGAAATCAGCTGGCTAATTTGTTATGCACATACAGTTACTGTAGGTAGAGCGATCCAGGCCCAGCTGGAGGGAGACTAACTGTGAGTGCCAGTAGTGACAGGTCACAGCTATGTACTCGAACATAAGCCCTCTCGGAGTCTGACTGCACACCAGATCCAGGACCCAGTCTGCAGAGGAACTCCCCAAGCCCCCAGATCCCTCCTCAGACGCAAGCTATTCACACATGCACGCAATCAGACCTCCTCCAGCATGGGGCCAAGGCCGGGATCAGAGGGGGTGTGGAACTGTCACTCAGCCCAAATCTGGCCTCCTGGGTCAGATACATGGTGCTGGGGGGCTGGGTTCTCTTGTGCTCTGAGTTTGGTAAAAAACCTGAGGGAAGGGCCTGGAGAAATGTAACCACTCTCAAATTCACAGACAGGGGTATGGATGCAAGGTCTGACCATCCATTATATCAGAAATTATAGTTTTATAGTGTATTATAGTATTATAGTGTTTTGAGGCTATATAGTGCTACAGATTGACATTGTTTTCAAACACTGGTTTCAAACAAGCGTATATTTTGGAATTGAATTGGGTATGGCAGTTGAACTAATCTCATGAGGCATTTCTAAGTTATATTCTTGTTGTCTCAAAGTGGGGAGATGAGCAGGGCTGGTGGACAGTCGATCCAAGTTTATCATTTGAGAACTTAAAGTGGACTCTTGACTTTTCAGACAATCAAAATCCATCGATCTGAATGTTTTGTTTGTGTCTGTGCAAGAGGGGTTTGGTAAATTGCCCATGATTATGTCTTGATTAGCCATTGATGTTATTCTCAACAACTTTGGCAACTTCATATTGCAGAGTCTGTTCTGTTCCCATTTGAACTCAGTATGAAAGTTGCCACAGAAGCTATTAGGCTTCCATTTTGGTACATCTCTTTCAAATTCAGATCTAAATTCAAACCAATCAACTCCCGTGGAGTAAAGAACTTCTTCTTCGTCTGATGAGGAGTAGGAAGGATCGGACCAAAATGCTGCGTTGTAAGTGTCCATGCTAACTTATTATATCAGAACACGAAAAATACTAATCAACAAAGTGAGGGAAATAAATGAAACTCGAAACAGTTCTGTATGGTGAAAATACAGACACAGAAAACAACTACCCACAAACAACAGGTGGGAACAGGCTACCTAAGTATGGTTCTCAATCAGAGACAACGATTGACAGCTGCCTCTGATTGGGAACCATACCTGGTCAAACACATAGAACTATAACACACAGAACAAACATAGAATGCCCACCCCAACTCACGCCCTGACCAAACTAAAATAGAGACATAAAAAAGGAACTAAGGTCAGGACGTGACACGTGGTTCATAAGTTATGCCATGCTAGGCATGGAAACGAACAGAACCATAACCTCCAATTAAATTAAATCACACTGAACAGAAAATACAAGTCCCCAGCTTTCCATTTTGCGTTTCATTATCAAGTACTGAACAGTCCCCACTTTCAAAAACCGAGTCCGACCTCCCCCCCACACACACACACAACTTACTTTACATACAGAACAAGAGTGCATTTAATTTTTCTCCTAATTACGCTAATGGAGGTTTCTTTGTCAGACTAGGTGCTACCAAATGGAGGAAGTTAAGGAAAGAGGCTCTCAGAGCTCAAGGCTCCATTGTCTGGTGAAGCCCCTGGCTTACACTGCCAGGCAGAGGGGACCGACGGTAATTAGTTTAGCGCTCTCAGCTTCACCCTCTGCCAGGAGAGGGCTTTACCCACAGAAAGGTAACTCCGGAGTCAGCCGACAAGGAGGCTCAAACATCATTCAGGTCATGGGGAGAAGGGAAAGGGTAAATTCAGGGAAGTGAATACATTTTTTGTTCAATTCATAAAACGTTATTTCAGTTGAGTTATCCAAAACCGGGGTTGGGAAGTAACAGATTACAAAAAACTATAACTGTAATACTGTAATCAGATTATAGATACTTTCGAAAAACTAGATGATTTCTTCTAGAAATACTTTTAAATTCAGAAAGGATATGTGCAAAAAAAATCATGAAGGACACTTTCCTGTTGACATTCAAATCAGCATTGAAAAAAGGCGCAAATTTACGGTTGTACCACCTGAGCGAGTCTGACCACAAGTCAGAGACCACTAGGATGACCCACAAAATGCATTTGATGGATCACAGGAAAAGAGTAGGAATAAGCTTTTGTAGACTACAGTCCAAACTACACTATATATACCAAAGTATGCAGACACCCCTTCAAATTAGTGGATTCGGCTATTTCAGCCACACCAGTTTCTGACAGCACACAGCCATGCAATCTCCATAGTAACACATTGGCAATAGAATGGCCCGTATTGAAGAGCTCAGTGACTTTCAACGTGACACTGTCATAGGATGCCATCTTTCCAACAAGTCAGTTAGTCAAATATCTTCCCTGCTAAAGCTTCTCCAGTCAACTATAAGGACTGTTATTGTGAAGTGGAAATGTCAAGGAGCAACAAAGGCTCAGCAGCAAAGTGGTAGGCCACACAAGCTCACCGAATGGGACCGCCGAGTGCTAAGCGCGTAGCATGTAAAAATCATCTGTCCTTAGTTGCAACACTCACTACCGAGTTCCAAACTGCCTCTGGAAGCAACGTCAGCACAAGAACTGTTCGTAGGGAGCTTCATGAAATGGGTTTCCATGGCCGATCAGCCGCACACAAGCCTAAGATCACCAAGCACAATGTCAACTGTCGGCTGGAGTGGTGTAAAGCTTGTCGGCATTGGACTCTGGAGAAGTGTAAACGTTTTCTCTGGAGTAATGAATCACGCTTCCCCATCTGTCAGTCCGGTGGACAAATCTGGGTTTAGCGGATGCCAGGAGAACGCTACCTGCCCCAATGCATATTGCCAACTGTAAAGTTTGGTGAAGGAGGAATAAGGGTCTGGGGCTTTTTCATGGTTCGGGCTAGGCCCCTTGGTTCCAGTGAAGTGAAATCTTAAACTTGACAGCATTCAATGACATTCTAGACCATTCTATGCTACTAACGTTGTGGCAACAGTTTGGGGAAGGTCCTTTCCTGTTTCAGCATGACAATGCCCCTGTGCACAAAGCGAGGTTCATACAGAAATGTTTTTTCCAGATCGGTGTGTAAGACGTTAACTCCCTGCATAGAGCACTGACTACAACCCCATCGAACACCTTTGGGATAAGTTGGAATGCCAGCTGCGAGCCAGACCTAATCGCCCAACATCAGTGCTCGCCCTCACTACTGCTCTTGTGGCTGAATGGAATAGAAGTCCCCGCAGTAATGTTCCCAACGTCTAGTGGAAAGCCTTCCCAGAAGAGTGGAGGCTGTTATAGCAGCAAAGGGGGGACCAACTCCATATTAACATGATTTTGGAATGAGATGTTTGACGAGCATGTAGTGTAGGTCTTCCAATGGTGTGACTGCTGTCGGCATCCAAAGATTATCCAACTTGAATAAATGTTTAGAGGTAAGGACGACAGCAGTGGCGTGGTCTACCGGCGGTACGGATATCACTTATTATTAATATCTTCATAGTGCATTGATGTGAATCACATTGCTGCTCTCTCATTTAGCTATTTGTAGCTTACGGATTGAGGTTGTTGTGGATGGCTGCGTATTCACAAATGTATTTGTGTACGTTTAAGTTGCCTACCAATCATTGTTTTACGACCAGTGGACAGCCAGTGAAAAATGCGCTCTTTGCAACAGCTGCATAGTGCGGATCCCAGCCTATGGAATACAAGTCTAAGTTCCTCCCTTCTAAACTCCTCCCTAGTATTGGGCTCCATACTGTCAAAAACAAGTTACATTTATTTAAGTGAGTGGGGCTGAGTGGGGCTTTTGTTGCTGTATCCAATTTGAGATGATTCAAAAACAAAACCCATAGGCCTAACGGACACTTGCTCAATCAGTCAAGGTGAAATCTGCAGTTGCTACGTCAATTTTTAGGATTGATCAATTAATTATGTATACCCATTGTTTCTTGAAGAATAGAACTTATAAATGCCTAATGAGCTTAGCTCAACTGTCGTACCCCACGAGAACCCAAAATATAAGCTTGTTTTTCTCCAACGTTTGTTGGAACATTGCAAATGTAAACAAACACTGTATAGCCTCAGAACATGGTTAAAACAATACTTTTGATCTCCTGGATGGTCAGTCCTTGCATCCATAGCTCTAGTCTATTCATCTGAGAGTAAATACAATTCTCCAGGCCCATCCCTCAGCGTTTTACCAGAACAGAGGCAGCGTATGCGTTTTGTTATTGTTTCAACTGTGGACTCGCCATTTAAACAGCTGCAAATGATCAAGATATCGAAGTGTCATTAAAAAAAAAAAACGTAAACAATAGGCCGATAGCAAATGCAGCTTATGGAATACATTTTTCACATGCTAATAGAACTTTTCGGTAATGCTCAAAGCAGGCCATTCCATGAGAGCAGCATTTATTTTTTCCAACTCAAACCAATGAGCCCAATTAGTCTTCCATGACAACAAAATCATAAACAACAGAGTAGGGCAGGCTTATGATTGCTTAGCTTTTGGGTTATGCTCAGGTAAAACAATTTGGCTAATTATACTACTATAAGTCCTATTCTTGAAGATCAAGGGGTGTCCAATTAATTGGAATGAATGGAAACCTGACAGACTGTCACACCCTGGCCATAGAGAGGCTTTTATTCTCTATTTTGGGTAGGCCAGGGTGTGACTAGGCTGGGCATTCTAGTTTTTTTTCTTCTATGTTTTCTCTTTCTATGTTTTGGCCGGGTATGGTTCTCCATCAGGGACAGCTGTCTAGCGTTGTCTCTGATTGGGAATCATACTTATGCAGCCTTTTTTCCTTTGTATTTTGTGGGTAGATGACTTTGTTAGTGGCACTCTAGCCCTAGTAAGCTTCACGGTCATTTCCTTGTTTTGTTGGCGACATTCATTTCAAATAAAAAGAAATGTACGCTCATCACGCTGCGCTTTGGTCCAGTCATTTCCAGGACGACGCCCGTGACAGAACTACCCACCACCAAAGGACCAAGCAGCGTGGCCAGGAGAGGCAGCCCGGGACGGGGCGGTCGGCAAAGCCGAGGTTGGAACCAGAGCCAGTCGGGGAGAAGAAGGTGAACTTGGAGGGGAGTGAAGGGAGGGAAGCAGAGACAGTTAAGGAGTTGATTTGGAGATTTTAGGAGAGAGCTGTTGTGTTGGTGCTTAAGGCATGACATTCGCCCTATGGAGCATGTCCTCAGTTTAATGCCACCTGAGTCAGCTCTCCATACTCGTCCTGAGGTGCGTGCTAGCCGTCTGGTGAAGACTGTGCCAGCCCCACGCACATGGCGTCCTGTGCGCCTCACCAGCCCGGTGAGTCCTGCGCCTGCGCTCTGGAGGTGCCAGGCTAAAGTGGGCATTCAGCCTGGAAGAGTGGTGCCAAGGATACGCACCAGATCTCCAGTGCTCCCCCACAGCCCGGGTCATCCTGTGCCTCCTCCAAGGACCAGGCCTCCAGTAAGTCTCCCCAGCCTGGTGAGTCCTGTGCCTGCTCCAAAGGGCAATTCCGGGGCCTGCAGCGAGGGACCCCAGTCGGGGCCTGCGGCGAGGGTCCCCAGTCCGGAGCCTCCGGCGACGGTCCCCAGTCCGGGGCCGGAGGCGAGGGTCCCCCGTCCGGGGCCTGCGGCGAGGCGGAGCGGGGTCTATGTCCCGCACCAGAGCCACCCTCCCCTTTAAAATCAGGTTTTGCAGCCAGAGTCCACATCTTTGGGGGGGGGGTACTGTCACGCCCTGGCCATAGAGGTTTTTATTCTCTATTTTGGGTAGGCCAGGGTGTAACTAGGGTGGGAATTCTAGTTTCTTTATTTCTATGTTTTCTCTTTCTATGTTTTGGCCGGGTATGGTTCTCAATCAGGGACAGCTGTCTAGCGTTGTCTCTGATTGGGAATCATACTTAGGCAGCCTTTTTTCCTTTGTATTTTGTGGGTAGATGACTTTGTTAGTGGCACTCTAGCCCTAGTAAGCTTCACGGTTGTTTCCTTGTTTTGTTGGCGACATTCATTTCAAATAAAAAGAAATGTACGCTCATCACGCTGCGCTTTGGTCCAGTCATTTCCAGGAAGAGGATCGTGACACAGACTAAAGCTTTTGCTCGCCTGAGGTAGAGTATCTCATGATAAGCTGTAGACCACACAATTTACCAAGTGAGTTTTCATCTATATTTTTTGTAGCTGTCTATTTACCACCACAAACCGCACTCAATGAGCTGTATACGGCCATAAGCAAACAGGAAAATGCTCATCCAGAGAAGGCGCTCCTAGTGGTCGGAGACTTTAATGCAGGGCTACTTAAATCAGTTTTTACCTAATTTCTACCAACATGGTAAATGTGCAACTAGAGGGGAAAAAACTCGACTATCTTTACTCCACACACAGAGACGCGTACACAGCTCTCCCTCGCCCTCCATTAGGCAAATCTGACCATAATTATATCCTTCTGATTCCTGTTTACAAGCAAAAAACTAAAGCAGGAAGCACCAGTGATTCGGTCAATAAAGAGGTGGTCAGATGACCCTGGTGCTAAGCTCCAGAACTGTTTATGTTAGGACAGACTGGAATTTGCACAGCCATCTTCTGATGGCAGGATTAAGGATTACACCACATTATTCACTGGCATCATCAATAAGTGCATTGATGACGTTGTCCCCACGGTGACCGTACGTACATACCCCAACCAGAAGCCATGGATTTCAGGCAGCATCCGCACTGAGCTAAAGGTTAGATCAGGACTCTAAACCGGACTAAGATTGAATTGTACTATACTGTTTTCGCCAGATATGGCAGGGCTTGCAAACTATTACAGACAGCCGCGAGCTGCCCAGTGACACGAGACATTTTCACTGACATTTTCAACCTGTTCCTGAATGAGCCTGTAATACCAACATGTTTCAATTAGAAAACCATTTTCTCTGTGCCCAAGAACACTAAGGTAACCTGACTAAATGACTACTGACCCGTAGCACTCACATCTGTAGCTATGAAGTGCTTTGAAAGGCTGGTCATGGCTCACATCAACACCATTATCCCAGAAACCGTAGACCCACTGAAATGTGCATACCACCCCAACAGATCCACAGATGATGCAGTCTATATTGCACTCCATTGCAATTTCCCACTTGGACAAAGGGAACACCTACGTGACAATGCTATTCATTGACTACAGCTCAGCGTACAACACCATAGTGCCCCTAAAGCTTATCACTAAGCTAAGGCCCTGGGACTAAACACCTCCCTCTGCAACTGGATCCTGCACTTCCTGAACGGCCACCCCCAACACATCTGCCATGCTGATCCTCAACATGGGGGACCCTCAGAGGTGCGTGCTTAGTCCCCTCCTGTACTCCTTGTTCACTCATGACTGCATGGCCAGGCACGACTCCAACACCATCATTAAGTTATAGACTATAGGGAGGAGGTCAGAGACCTGGCCGTGTGGAGCCAGGACAACAACCTCTCCCCCAACGTGATCAAGACAAAGGAGATGATTGTGGACTACAGAATAAGGAGGACCGAGCATGCCATTCCCTTAGATGGGGCTGTAGTGGAGCAGGTTGAGACCTTCAAGTTCCTTGGTGTCCACATCAAACTATCATGGTCCAAACACACTAAGACAGAGGATACAACAAAGCCTATTCCCCCTCGGGAGACTGAAAAGATTTGGCATGGGTCCTCAGATCCTCAAAAAGTCCAACAGCTGTACCATCGAGGCCATCCTGACTGGTTGCATCACTACCTGGTATGGCAACTGCTCGGCCTTCGATGGCAAGGCGCTACAGAGAGTATTGTCTGCGGCCCAGTACATCACTGGGGCAAAGCTTCCTACCATCCAGGACCTCTATACCAGGCAGTGTCAGAGGATGGCCCTAGAAATTGTCTAAGACTCCAGCCACCCTAGTCATAGACTGTTCTCTCTGCTACCTTATGGCAAGCGGTACCGGAGCATCAAGTCTAGGTCCAAAAGGCTTCTTAACAGCTTCTACCCTCAAGCCATAAGACTCCTGAACAACTAATTAAATGGCTACCCAGACTATTTGCATTGTTACCCCCACCCCCCATCTTTTACACTGCTGCTACTCTCTGTTTATTATCTATGCATAGTCTCTTTAACTCTACCTACATGTACATATTACCTCAATTACCTCAACTAACCGGCACATTGACTCTGTACCGGTAACCCCTCGCTACTGTTATTTTACTGCTGCTCTTTAACTATTTGTTATCTATTTCTTACTTAACACTTACTTCTCTTATAACTGCACTGTTGGTTAAGGGCTCGTAAGTAAGTATTTCACTGTAAGGTCTACACCTGTTGTATTCAGCATTTCACTGTAAGGTCTACACCTGTTGTATTCAGCATTTCACTGTAAGGTCTACACCTGTTGTATTCAGCATTTCACTGTAAGGTCTACACCTGTTGTATTCAGCATTTCACTGTAAGGTCTACACCTGTTGTATTCAGCATTTCACTGTAAGGTCTACTACACCTGTTGTATTCAGCATTTCACTGTAAGGTGAATAATGTTGTATTCGAATACCTGTTGTATTCGGCACACCTGACAAATAACATTTGATTTGATTACATTTCATAGCTATCGCCAAATAGTAATATTATCTGTTTTGTAGTAGAAAGCGATGGGTTAGAAGAAGCCTACATAACTAATCCATGAAGTAAAATGCAACATCTGTTAATGGTAGGCTATGTAAACTTATTGAATTATTAATTAATTGATTTATCTTGTAATAGATGTTATTCAATTGGTAATATTAATGTTAGTCTTCTTCTAATGCCTCTTAGGGGGAAAGTAATCAAAAGTAACAAAGTAATTATTACTAAAAGTAATTTCGGTAATCCAAAAATCAAGTTACGGATTACAATTTTGGACAGGTAACTAACTGTAATGGATTACATTTAGAAAGTAACCTACCCAAACCTGTCTAAAACATAGACATAAAGTATACAGCATAAAGTATACAAGTATACAGCCCATATTTGCGAACATCTGTGAATGGTTGTTTTTCTTGTTTATCCAATCATTGCTGTTTTAATGCTTGTTGTTTTTTGAGCGGTGGCTGCTCACACCTCAGTGATCACGCTCGATGGTTCTCAACCCCATATCTGCCATTTCCCCCAGCCCTTTGCCCTGAATGAATGGATACCCTCTCCTCCTCTCCATGAAAGGGGAGGCTAAACCTCCCCAGCCTAATCAGGGAGCTCAGGACGATTGTGGGAGCTAGGGGGCTCACGCCTTTGTTGCGGCCTTGACCATCTTGATGCGGTTGGCATTTTCTGGCGAGGTATGATGCCCCAGGGCTTTTTAATTTGCTCTCCATTGACTCCTGGTTAATTGGGTTGGTTAGCTGCATCCAGATTCCACTCCCAAGTTCAGCCATGTTAAACCCACATGGCATTTCTCACACACACACAAAGACACTGAGCCTCCTGGGACGGCTATGTGTAAGGAAAGGGAGGGAGGGAGAGATAGCTGAGTGGCAGGAGGGAGGGAGGAAGAGAGAGAAAGAGGGGTGGAGGAGGAGTAGGGGTATGGGGAGGTTTGGCCCTTAACCAAAGGAATTTTCAGCAATTACCCGGCTCATGCACATACATAGAGGCTCTGGACATGCATGTGGTTGTATTGTTCTATACCAGATTTTAACATGACTACATCTGTAAGTAGTTGTATATTCTGTCATGACTGCGGTCTGTGCAATCAGGCATAATATGCATGTACCAGACAGGGTACAAGCAACCAACACTGACCACCACTAGTGGTTGAAGGATTATAAACATCACATGGTCAGGGATAGAGCCACGTATTTAGATGTATAATGCATAGCTCTGATCGGGGGTAGGCTGTGGCCTTCATCACTGTGGAGGAAAAACCAGACAAGTCACATTACCTTAGAAAAGCCCAACTGAAGTGCCCACCCCCCCGGGGCTGGCCACATCTGCCTGGGTCTCCGGTGGGTGCCAGCATATGAAGTGCCCTGGACTAAGCGATAGGCTTTCTAAGTGTGTAATCATTTGTTTCTCCTCTGGGACTGTGTGAACCCAACGCTGGTTAATTGATGAAATCCAAGCGATTAAAATGCACCTTAGGAATCTCATTAAAGCCCTCCACGCGTCGATGGCTCTGCTTCAGACTGATGTTTTTCTCCTGGAGCCCAAGCAGGAGCAGACCAGGCCGGATTTACCCGGATAATGGTATTGGTTTCACATCAAGTAGGAAGCAGGAAGGAGACAGTGGATAAGCAAAGTTGGGACAGCTTCTTTCTCCCTCTATACTTCCCTCACTCTCTCACCCTCTTCAATCTCTGTCCTTATTCCTTAAGCCCACCTACTCAGGCAACCAAAATAACATTGATTTCCCATTATGTGTAGCAAGGCTCCTGCTGAGGAGGTCCTGTCGGTTGACTGGTTCTCAGACCTGACCTTAGAGAGAGTTTTGCACTGTGGTATCGATGTGATCCTGTGCTTGCTTTCCCAAAACAAAGTGATTGAACATGGTGCTGTCACACTAGCTTCCCTGGGATAGGGCTACAAAGTCTGGGAGGGGACAGGCTGTCTAAATAAAGGCTAGGCCCCATGACTTAGTTTAACCCCCAACTTGGTAAGCAATTGATCAATTTCAACAACAAGAGCAAGACTGTCAATAGTCCTTTCAGAGTCATAGCATGAAACATGGTTATCTAAGCACCTTGCATATCAGTTGGTGATGTGAAAACATCCACATTGTTGAAGATCAAACAGGGGAGATATCCTATCAGTGGTAAACAACTACACTTTTAAAAGTGGGACAACGCTGTTGTTTATCTGAAGTGCTTTTACTGATTGGGAGATTGAAAATGATGCTTGTGTTCATTCAAACAACCTAAAGAAAATAACAACATTTGACAGATCAATGTGATTTTTTAAAAATTGAATGAAAGCTCTAAAATTGCAGTGCAGATTGAATATCAGTGGGGGCAATGTAGCAGCGGCAGCAGCCTATTAGAAGGGTTGGGGGCATGGCGCATTTGGGGCGTGGCTTTAAGTTTGCTCGTTTTGCCTGTGAGAGTGAGTGTCATTCTAGTTAATCTGGTCTACTGAAGTCGTTATTCACATGCTGATGTATACTGGCAGCACATGTAAAGATACCTGAATAAGTGCATGTGGTGCTAAAGAGCCTGATAATATTTTGGTTATTGCTTGCTTGTAATGTTGTGGCTACTGAAAGTGATGTTTCTTGATTTACAGGGAAGTCATGTCATTTATTGTAACCTAAATGGAGAAGTTTGGTTTATTTCAGATTAAAAAGTGAATTTGTAACAAGATAACAAAACAAATGGGTTGTGTTCACATGCAATATTTGTTTTTATTTGTTATTTATTAGGTTTAACAAAAGGGGAAAGTAAATTGAGTGTTGAAAGAAATAGGTTGGAACTTGAAATATAGGTTTGGTAATCATCAAAGACATGAAAGGAAGTGACACAGTATGAGACACATGAAGTGGTGTTGGAGTACCAAAGTAAAATGTTGATAACAGAAGGTCTCTGCCAGAGGACCACGAGGCATTGAACTCCAGACGTGTCTCTGCTCGGTGTACTGTATCTGTTCACACATGACCTCTGGGCTGCAGCGTAACCCTAAGTGACTCAACAGTGCAGCTGTAAATCCAGCAGAATGAGAAGAGAATGCTCAAAGGTCAAGGAGGAGATCATCAATATACACACAGAACACAGAGCTGAAGCAGAAAGGTTTTCAGTCGGGCTTTTCAGCTGCAGTTGCTGTGCAGTCGTTTGATTGCCGTTCACCAAAGGGAGCAATTCACTCCTCGGATTAGGATAGACTGTTTTAGGATCTCTTTTAAATATGTCCACAGTTTAGGACCCCTCAGGTTCTCTCACAGGCTATTCCAGAGGCTGGGGGCATAATAACTAAAGGCTGCCTCTCAATGCATCTTGGTCCTAGGCTTTGGGATAGTTAAAAGGCCAGTGCCAGAGGACCTGAGGGACCTACTGGGTACATAACTTAAAAGCATGTCTGACATGTACTGGGGTGCACAATCATGAATTGATTTAAAAAACAAAAAATCATCTTCAAATGAATTCTGAAACTTACAGGCAGCCAGTGCAGAGACCTTAAAAGCTGTGTAATGTGTGCTTTCCGCCTGGTCTTGGTCAGTACCCACGCTGCAGCATTCTGTATGTTTTGCAGTTGACCAATGGCTTTTTTAGATAGACCAGACAGGAGAGCATTAGAGTAGTCAACCCTGTTCGTAATAAAAGCATGGATGAGTCTCTCTGTATCAGCCTGAGAGAGAAATGTCCCCACCGTGGCAATGTTCCTCAGGCGGTAATAAGCTATTTTGGTCACATTCCTAATGTGTGATTGGAATTTAAGTTCAGAATCTAAAATAACAGCATTTTTTACCTTTATTGCCCGTGAATGAAAATGTGTGGCCAGATTCTCTCTCTGGGCTTTGGCTCCAAAAAACAGTACCTCTGAAATTGTGAGCCTTCCAAGCATTTACATTGCATTCGGGAAAGTATTCAGACACCTTGACTTCTTCCACATTTTGTTACATTACAGCGTTATTCAAAAATGTATTACATCGTTTTTTCCCTCATTTAAATTGGCAAGTCAGTTAAGAACCAATTCTTATTTACAATGATGGTCTACCCTTGCCAAACCCTAACCCGGACAACGCTGGGCCAATTGTACACCGCCCTATGGGACTCCCAATCACGGCCGGTTGTGGTACAGCCTGGAATCGAACCATGGTCTGTAGTGATGCAACTAGCACTGAGATGCAGTGCCTTCTGGAAGATTCTCCCCTCCACAGAGGAATGCTGGAGCTCTGTCAGAGTCACCATTTGGTTTTTGGTCACCTCCCTGACCAAGGCCCTTCGCCCCGGATTGCTCAGTTTGGCCGGGCGGCCAGCTCTAGGAAGAGTCTTGGTGGTTCCAAACTTCTTTCGTTTAAGAATGATGGAGGCCACTGTGTTCTTGCGGACCTTCAATTGCTGCATAATTGTTCTGGTACCCTTCCCCAGATCTGTGCCTCGACACAATCCTGTCTCTGAGATCTACGGACAATTTCTTCGACTTCATGACTTGATTTTTGCTCTGACATGCACTGTCAACTGTGGGACTTTATATAGACAGATGTGTGCCTTTCCAAATCATGTCCAATCAATTGAATTTACCACAGGTGGTTTTCAATCAAATTGTAGAAAGATCTCAAGAATGATTCATGGAAACAGGATGCACCTGAGCTCAATTTCAAGTCTCATAGCAAAGGTTCTGAATACTTCTGTACTGTAAGGTATTTCTGGTATTTTTTGTTGCAAATGTAAACCTGTTTTCACTTTGTCATTATGGAGTATTATGTGCAGATTGATGAGGACAATTTAATTTTTTAATCCATTTTAGAATAAGGCTGTAATGTAACAAAATGTGAATAAAGGGAAGGGGTCTGAATACTTTCCAAATGCACTGTAAATAACTAATACAGTCTTAGAATTTGTCTGTGGAGTTAAAATCCTCTGGTGACACAGAAATGTAAAGTTGTGTTTCATCGGCGTGGTAGTGAAAATCCATGCGGTGCTTTCTGATAACTCTGCCAAGGGGTAACATATATAAACTGAACAGTACCAGACCCTAAATCAAATCTTGTGGAACGCCACATGTGATATGTATTTTCTCAGAGTTATGTTCACCAAGGGTGGGAAAAAACCTCTTGACCGGGTAAATAGGTCCTAAAACCTATTTAGAACTGGACCGGAGAGGCCAACCAACCATTCCAGTCTGTATAAACTCAATGACAGTAAAAGGTCATTATACTGCACGGATTTGAAAAATATATAATCAAGGAAGTAAAAGCAGATGTACGGAATTTCTACACAACATGTAACTTTAATATAACATCAACGTTCAGCACTGGAGGATTCCCGTGGTCAAATTCAATATCACGTGCTAATTCAACAGTCACAGAGTACATTTACTGGTCGCCACCCTCTGTTCCCAAGCAGTTGTCAATCACGCTAGTCTGACACGCCCTGAGCTGTGTGCTGCTGATTTGGAGAGCTCATTAACCCAGGCCTGTTTTGGAGGAGAGCGTGCCCTGTCTGTCCTAGGCCCAATGTGAGACGTTCCTCCGGGCAGAGACAGGCTGATCAGTAGAGTTGAAATATCCGGCTCTATCCACTCAAATTGCAGGGAGTTTATATATGGAGTGTGCGACTTTCTTTCTTTTGATAGTTTATAGAAATATTGGTCCTGGAGATATAATATAAAGAAGTAACATACTGTTATTACACCGTTAAGACTGAATCATGAGAAAGGGCAATATTCACATGGATTTGAAAGGTATGATACCGTATGTTCAGTGAAACAATAGAGGTGGAATCAACAAAGTGTTGCCCAGACCTCAACACTATTTAACTCTTTATTTCCTTTTTATTCTTTATGTTTACACATTTTCATTCAACCATGCGTAGGGCAAAAGCTATCATTAAACAAGACGCTGGATCAGACTTCAGAATGCTAACTTGGAACACTGAGCTTTTCCATGTCGGGTGCCAAGATGTTATGACATGAAGAAATAGTGCCTCTAAAACTATTCTGCCACTGCAGGAATATAAATCATTATTTATTACCACAGAAAACACAAAGAAAATGGAATTGAGGAACGAACAATGGAAAAGAGGAAATTGAGGAAACATGCATTAAATGTGCTTTGGTTTACTCCTTGTTCGCTTTTATAGTTTGGTTGTATTTATTTTAAATGGGAGGCTCCTTGTGTAATGTGGGCTGGGATCTAAAATAACGGAGGCTGGACGGTGCAGATGGAAATGACCACTGAATGGCCAATTGAGACCACTAATGTCCCTAGACTAGTGTTGACCACACTGTCTAGCATCCTCCTCATGGCTAAATATAGGATGGAAATATCAAGCAGTAAATATGGTCATTGGAAGGAAGAGCTGAGCAATCACAAAAGTTCAGCATGGGACTTTGGAAGCAACAAGACAAATTAAGAAAACAAGGGAAATTTGGCATGGTTTTTTTGTAACTTTTATTTAACTAGGAAAAACCCATTGAGACACATAGTCTGTCTCTTTTGCGAGGGAGACCTGGCCAAGAAAGCAGTAGCACAATTGCTCAAGGGAAGTGCTTAAGGTGAGGGTTTGTTCAGACTTTATGAAGTCCTATCCGACCTGTCTACTGAATTCAGGGAATCGCACTGACTGACTTTGTACCCGTCTTTCTCTTCTTCCAGCTTTAGGACTGTCTTGTCATATCTTGCCCTTCTACATTTGATCGGGGTCTTGTTTTTGAGACAAGTTCCTGTCAGACTTAGCTACTGAGTACCGGTCATCTTCTCATTTGATTGGGTTGGATGGTGAGCATCGCTGGCAACTACTTTCAGGCCTCTCCAGAGATGTTTGATCGGGTTTGATTGGCACATCTAGCCAGTTTCCCTGTCTACATTTTATAGGCCTAACCTTGTTCATTTTCACCCCGGTTACCTAACATAAGCTGTGTGGGTGGTAGGAGTGGAGAAGCGTCTAGTCTGTCTATTCCTTTGGCAGCGGTACCTTTTTCTCCACTTGCAGATTCGCCTGTGAATTTGACTTCTTAAACATGGGTTTATTCATGGCTCTCTGGCTGTGTGATAACCCCTCTCTCTCTCTAACGGGGGCTGTATGCGTCTGTATAAATGAGGTGCTGCTGCGTACGTCTGTTTTCCCCTGCAGGTATTAATCATTCAGACTGAGCAGGACTGTGTCTGATGTCTGGACTACACTTACTTACATTCACAGGTTTCTTTATCTGTACTTGTAAAGCTGAATGGGTGTCTTAAGCCCCTATTCTCCAGCTACCCTATGCGACTCTGTCATTGTCGTTTCCTCCACTATCTCCCTTGCCTTCCTCCATTCTTACCATCCTTCTTGTGTTTGCTCTCGCTCTCTCCTTCTCTCTGTCAGACTGTTCTCTCTCTCAAACCCCTCTATCCCCTTCTCTCTTGCCCCGGTCGCTCATGCACTACACACACGCATTTAATGACTGCCAATCCAGTAATAGTCTGTTTTCGTCCGTCTCTTATTGTGAGGCATTTTCTATGTTTTCCTTTAGCGATCTGTGTCAGAGAGGAGCCTGGGGAGGGGAGGAGAACACTGCAGTACCATGGAGCTGTACCAACCAAGCTGCATTTTCCTGTAGAGGTAAAGCTATCCTGCAGTGCATCTTATCTCGACAGCTGATTCTACGCTCCTCGTTCCGAACCTGAGGGGGGCAGTGTTCTGTTCTGCAGTATTCTGCTCGACACAGCCACCAGGCAGCTCAGAGAAACAGCTAACAACGTGGCTGCAGGGCGGTGTGACCCTGACTCAAGCCAGTTCTGAAGAGGGCGGGCTGCCTGGCTCTTCGCCAGCCGTGCAAGCTGTGTAAAAGTCCTGCGGCCCCATCACATATAGCCAATGTTACATTGGTTCCAGCCCCTCTCTGCTTCTCTATGCTTCCCCGCCATCTGTGCTCTTAATGAAGCTGTCGAGAAGCTGTCATTCACTCATGAATGACTACGCCTCTCAGGCTGATTGCTAGCGCTATGTTAGCCAGCGGGGATTTAGCTACGAACCAACGCCAGAGGGTGGGAGAAAGTAACTTTTCAAAACTGCAGAGGACTTATTTTCAGCGTAGCACGGCCACTCGAGAAACGTGTACCTGACGACACAAGCTAATTTGAAGACAGACCTGTGAGGGATCCAGCTCTGTAGGTCTACATGGTTTATTTTAAAGGGAGCACAGCTATGTGAATGTGTAAGAGCATAACAGTTGAGTGATTAATAAGTCATGATAAATCCCAGTGTGTATGTCAGCACAGCGAGGCCTCGGGTTTGGGAACAAAAGGGGGAAGTCCCATCTCTGGTGATGAAGTCATGGCAACGATCTGCTGCCAAGCCTTTGGATAGAGATGGAGGGGTTGGTGTTGGATAGGGAGGGGTGGGGTGGGGAGGGGTGCTGAATCATGTTCACCTAGTGTCACACATGCCTGATCGGAGCAGGGGGGCTTTCTAATACTTAGTCTCTCCACACCCCTTGTTAACTCAACTACTCTGTTGTTTCACAACCCTTAGAGCCCCTCATTCCTTTGCAGTTAATTCAGCAAGGATTATTAGGAATAGAGCCTGGGATGAAGAAATATGGGTTTATTATTTACCAGAAGTATATTTTTTTCTATAGTGATGGTGGTGGTTTTCGCAGCATCAGAGCATTACTAGGGGAATAAAATGTGTTCATTTCATTCCCATGCATTGGTAACATTATGTCATTACCACATCTTGGTAACTGTATAGTAATATCATCATAATTCAGATCAGATCACTTGAGAGAAATTGGATATGAGATTACTGAAAAAGAGCACCCGTTGGAAGCCTGAGCGACTTATAACACTGAATAGTAATTGCTATGCCGTTATGCACGTCTGTCGTGAGTCATAATCTCAGCCGTCTGCGTGTATTGCTGTATAGTACGTGTTCTAACAAGCCAGCCAGCTCAATCTTAATTACACTGCTTGGCTTTATCTCATATGACCATCATCCCTACTAATGTAATGATCGTCCCCCAGGCTGTAGTTTTTCAGTGATATAGAGAACCAAAGACAAATACAGTTGGAAGGTGGTTCAAAGGGGGGTTTTGTGACCATGATGAAGTGATGTGTGTTGCTTTTTCCACTGGAGCCTGGTAAGAGGGCTGTTTTCGGAGAGGGGACGGTTGCTGCCTAGATTGATGAGTCAGCAGCCCCAGGAGCCAGGGGTTGTTCTGGGCCATAAGGGCCCGCGGTGTGGCCTCTCTCCCTGGTGCGCACTCTCCTTCTGCACGCCCTCCTCCGAGTGGAACAAGGAGGGGAGAAGTTAGTGCCAAATGCCAAGCCAAAGAGGCCCACTGCCACCGCACCAGATCCAGCACCACCAGGCCCAAAGAGGACGGCTCCGGCTCTCATCCAGAGACCACTAAGCCTGTACAGACACCCACAACCACAGGAGCTCAACACACTGCCTTGCACAGCACACAGTCCCCTCGTTTAGACAGACACTCTTTCATTTCTCCCTCTCTCTCTCTCTCTCTCTCTCTATGGCTGGCACACTTGCATGTCAATGTGCTAAATCTATTAAGCATTACCAGCTCTGCAAAAATGTAGCATAATTAAATAACTTTGTGAATTACCACTTTGCTTTATGTTGGGGTGAAGATTAAACTGTACTTTTTATGACCGAAGAACAAAGAGAATTGAGTTCTAGAGTTTTGACAGCAAGGCCCAGAAAGCAATCTCCATTCCAAAGAGGGTTGGGTAAAAATCCCTCTTTCTCAGCAATCATAATAAACAAAGACCATAATCATCTCTCTCTCATGATCAGAAAGATTTGATGTTATGCCTCAATTGAGTTTGCCAGAGAAGGATTTAAATCCAGGACCTAATCTAATACGGTCTCTCTCTCTCTCTCCCCCTCAACCTTTCCCTCTTTCTCGCACTCTCCTTCTCCCTCCATCTGCCTCACTCTTTCTTCCCCTCCCTCTGTCTTTCCCACACTCCCTCTCTCCACCTCCTCCCTGTCTGCACGGAAGTGAGCACTCCATCTCCATGCTTTGCCTGGACAGGACTCAAGAGATAATGGTTGTAGCTACATGGCCCACAAATCAGGACAGATTTATTCCAACATCGCTGGCCGTGTCCTGGGCCAAAGGATCGCCATCGCCCCCGGAGTGCTGTCCTCAGGAGCGACAAGGACGAAAAGGGGAATGAGGAGAACGAGCCACCAGGGTCTGGGTGACGTGACGGGGAACGAGCTGGGCCACACAGAGATCAGACGCTGCGCCACGCTCCCCTGTGTTCCTCTTTAAACAGCTTCCTGCACTAGACCTCATTATACTGTGCCCTAGCCTCACTCTGGTGACATTCTCAGTTCTCTCTCACACACACACTCTCTCTATGTCATATAGATTACAGCTCCCACTGAAGAGCTGAGGCTAGATTTGCACTGGGTCTAGACTGCAGTGTCCTCTGTAGCTCAGTCAGCAGAGCATGGCACTTGCTATGCCAGAATAGCGGGTTCGATTCCCTCAGCCACTCATATGTAAAAAAATAAAAATAAATGATGCATGCATGAGTTGCTTTGGATAAAATAATCTGCTAAATGACATATATTATTATTACACACATTGGGCTCTGATTTTGGTTGGCGGTAAGGAGGTGCAAGTGTCTAATTTCTTCTTGGAATTAATTGTGTCATGTAAATACTGGCGAATTGGCTTTTCTTTTGCCTTTACGGCAGCTTCGGCAATTTACCTGTCTAACATCAGCTGGCTTGTGCTGAGGTGGGAGGGATTTAAATGGTGGAGGTGTGTACTTACAAACGTGTGCCAATACGACAATTTCAGTGAGCGCAACTAGGAGAATTTAAGACGGGTCTTTATTTTTGTATTTATTTTATTACATATTAAAACATACAATCTACAGGCAGTGAAGCCGCTCAACATTTACAATACATTCAGTCATCTAGCAGACACTCCCATCCAGAGAGACCCACAGGAGCAGCCAGGGTCAAGCGCCCCACCCAAGGGCACGTCAACATATCCCCCAGCAAATCGGGGACCCGAACCAGAGACCCATTGGCCACCGACCCAAGCTCCCAACCGCCAGTCCGCCAATCCAAGATCCCCCACAGTTCACCTAGAGCTGCTCCTCAACCATCCGAGACCACCCTGTTCGGATTTTTACGCACCACATACTGTATCTTTCAACTATGCTGTGATGTTTAACATACAATTTGAATCTACCTAATTGAATAGAATCCACAGATTGCGAGTTGAAGATAAATACTTTTACTAAGAGTATTAGTAATTGACTGACTCGGTCTCTCCAGATCCCCTAACAGTACTATTTCTAGGGTCAACTTTAGATTAATGCTATGAATTTTCAGCCATTTCTGAACCTGAGACCAGAAACAGGCGACCTGAGGGCAATACCAGAACAAATGGTCTATTGATTCTGCATCTTCAGAGCTGCGATGATTTTATGCCCAAAATATTCAACATTTTGTTGAAGGCAAGAATTCTGAACGATAATTTTAGCTGAAAAGGTTTGAATCTTGCATCGTTTCATGTATGAACTCATACACCCTGTGCCATGAAATCGGTACATCAAAAATCTCTTGGCAGCTATTTTGCAATCTGTATGACACAGCTGTCAACATCCTGGTCCTCAACTTAAACTGGTATACTTAACTATTTTTGCTATTTTTGTTCCTCTGCCAGTTTTGATCCGTTATATTGGGCAGACAAACCAGTTCCCCACCTCTTCCTGCTGACACCTGCCTCCTCAATTTTGGGGGTAATTCTCTAATCAATTGGTTGTAATCTTGGATTGAGAATTCCAATTTACAATAACATTTTAAAACAAAACACCCTTTCCAGAAGCTGGTCTTAGCAGTAACACAATTGGTTATGGCGCACACAGTAGTCTTACTAATGGTACCCAAACTATCATGCACTGACCCGACTAGACTATGTATACATTGGGGCAAAAAAGTATTTAGTCAGCCACCAATTGTGCATGTTCTCCCACTTAAAAAGATGAGAGAGGCCTGTAATTTTCATCATAGGTACACTTCAACTATGACAGACAAAATGAGGAAAAAAAATCCAGAAAATCACATTGTAGGATTTTTTATTTATTTATTTGCAAATTATGGTGGAAAACAAGTATTTGGTCACCTACAAACAAGCAAGATTTCTGGCTCTCACAGACCTGTAACTTCTTCTTTAAGAGGCTTCTCTGTCCTCCACTCGTTACCTGTATTAATGGCACCTGTTTGAACTTGTTATCAGTATAAAAGACACCTGTCCACAACCTCAAACAGTCACACTCCAAACTCCACTATGGCCAAGACCAAAGAGCTGTCAAAGGACACCAGAAACAAAATTGTAGACCTGCACCAGGCTGGAAAGACTGAATCTGCAATAGGTAAGCAGCTTGGTTTGAAGAAATCAACTGCGGGAGCAATTATTAGGAAATGGAAGACATACAAGACCACTGATAATCTCCCTCGATCTGGGGCTCCACGCAACATCTCACCCCGTGAGATGTAAAATGATCACAAGAACGGTGTGCAAAAATCCCGGAACCACACGGGGGGACCTAGTGAATGACCTGCAGAGAGCTGGGACCAAAGTAACAAAGCCTACCATCAGCAAGGGCATTGAAGATGAAACGTGGCTGGGTCTTTCAGCATGACAATGATACCAAACACACCGCCCGGGCAACGAAGGAGTGGCTTCGTAAGAAGCATTTCAAGGTCCTGGAGTGGCCTAGCCAGTCTCCAGATCTCAACCCCATAGAAAATCTTTGGAAGGAGTTGAAAGTCCGTGTTGCCCAGCAACAGCCCCAAAACATCACTGCTTTAGAGGAGATCTGCATGGAGGAATGGGCCAAAATACCAGCAACAGTGTGTGAAAACCTTGTGAAGACTTACAGAAAACGTTTGACCTCTGTCATTGCCAACAAAGGGTATATAACAAAGTATTGAGATAAACTTTTGTTATTGACCAAATACTTATTTTCCACCATAATTTGCAAATAAATTCAAAAAAAATTCTACAATGTGATTTGCTCATTTTGTCTGTCATAGTTGAAGTGTACCTATGATGAAAATTACAGGCCTCTCTCATCTTTTTAAGTGGGAGAACTTGCACAATTGGTAGCTGACGAAATACTTTTTTGCCCCACTGTACACACCACATACAGTACACACTCACTCACACACACTACATTGACACTCCCACACAAAACACACACATTCACATACACTACGTGCAGTACGCACACACAAACACACATAACACTCAGATACAGACCGACACAACACACACATACATTCACATTACACACACACGCACGCACACTCATTTTTGCACTCATGATTTACTCCTGCTACTTCTTTATTTTTCA
The DNA here is from genome assembly GCF_018296145.1 of Oncorhynchus tshawytscha. Classification (NCBI taxonomy): domain Eukaryota; kingdom Metazoa; phylum Chordata; class Actinopteri; order Salmoniformes; family Salmonidae; genus Oncorhynchus; species Oncorhynchus tshawytscha. Next base: position 15,626,184 of record NC_056454.1, on the reverse strand, counting down.
TTATTATCTATCTGGCTGCCTAGTCACTTTACCCTGCCTTCATGTACATATCTACCTCAAATACCTTATTATTATCTATCTGGCTGCCTAGTCACTTTACCCTGCCTTCATACCTTATTATTATCTATCTGGCCTAGTCACTTTACCCTGCCTTCATGTACACTATCTACCTCAAATACCTTATTATTATCTGTCTGGATGCCTAGTCACTAATGTACATACAGTATCTTAAATTTATTATCTATCTGGATGCCTAGTCACTTTACCCTGCCTTCATGTACATACAGTATCTACCTCAAATACCTTATTATTATCTATCTGGATGCCTAGTCACTTTACCCTGCCTTCATGTACATATCTACCTCAAATACCTTATTATTATCTGTCTGGATGCCTAGTCACTTTACCCTGCCTTCATGTACATACAGTATCTACCTCAAATACCTTATTATTATCTATCTGGATGCCTAGTCACTTTACCCTGCCTTCATGTACATACAGTATCTACCTCAAATACCTTATTATTATCTATCTGGCTGCCTAGTCACTTTACCCTGCCTTCATGTACATATCTACCTCAAATACCTTATTATTATCTATCTGGATGCCTAGTCACTTTACCCTGCCTTCATGTACATATCTACCTCAAATACCTTATTATTATCTGTCTGGATGCCTAGTCACTTTACCCTGCCTTCATGTACATACAGTATCTACCTCAAATACCTTATTATTATCTATCTGGATGCCTAGTCACTTTACCCTGCCTTCATGTACATATCTACCTCAAATACCTTATTATTATCTATCTGGATGCCTAGTCACTTTAGCCTGCCTTCATGTACATACAGTATCTACCTCAAATACCTGGTACCTCTGCACATTGATCTGGTACTGGTACTCCCTCTATACAGCTCCATTCTTGGGTATTTTATGTTGTGTTACAATGTTTCTATTTGTAAACTCTGCATTGTTGGGAAGGGCTTGTAAGCAAACATTTCACAGTAGTCTACACCAGTTGTCGTCAGTGCATGTGACATACAAATTGGATATGTACATCACCAATGTTTTATTACATTATCACAAGCCTTTTTGTTGATATTGGACATTATTTTTAAACATTTGGACTCGTTATGTGCGTTGCCCCTTGCATGAAAGGTGTCAGTGACAGTAGGAAGCATGTTTAGAAAAATCAAGTTACTTAAAAAGAATCCTCATTGTTTTTCCTTCCTAATGTTGTCCAAAAAATGCATCTTCCACTTTCAAATCTCATGAATTCCAGTGTGCTGAATCTGTTCATAGGCTATATTGGCCTGGGTGTTTGTTTACCCTTTCACGTGGCAAAGTCACGACAGGCCATATCAACGGCAATGGTAGGCTATATATTTTGGACATTCTCTTTATATTGGATCTTTTTCCAGCTCATGTGAAAGGTTTGAATGCGTGTAAAACCCCTCCATAATACTGTATGCTGGTAACTATTCAGACATAGCCTGTCTTATTTTTTGTTTCGAACTAGGTAAGTCAGTTATGAACAAATTCTTAATTTCAATGACGGCCTAGGAACAGTGGGTTAACTGCCTGTTCAGGGGTAGAACAACAGATTTGTACCTTGTCAGCTCGGGGATATGAACTTTCAACCTTTCGGTTACTAGTCCAACACTCTAACCACTAGGCTACCCTGCCACCCCTTGTCTAAAACAAGTTGTTTATTTATTAGAATTTGACTAGAATTATTCAGTCTTTTTCGGTCTCATCAATAGTGAATTTCATCTTGCTTATTGACAAAGTTTGGCTTGTCCATGGCTCAGACATAATGCATTATACAGTAGGCCTATATCAGTGTGAATGCTATGTTAACAATATATTTCCATACTGAAGCCATGGAATTACTGTTCAAAAACATAATCTACAATTATAGGATAGGCCTGCATTTAGTTAATTGGACAGTAAGGGGTCAAGTTGACACACCTTCAACATGTTTATTCATCAAAAGCCCCTTCGCACCACCGCCAGCTACTGTGACCATAGTTCTGGCTGTGAAAATAGCAAAAAATAATTCTCACTCACCTCTGAACCTATTGCGCTACCGCCAACGCTCCTGTTTTCTATTGTGTTAGGTTTGTTCCAATAAAGCCGTGCACATACCTGTCATAATCAGACTTTCATAACTAATATCTCGAAATTCAGAATATATACTAATTGCCTCTGTCGTGAAAATTGTTCATCAAACATGATTTTAAAAAAGTATAGGCCTCACTCATCACAAATTGTAAGCAAACTCCTAAAGGCATGATTGACATCGGGAAAAGAGGGTATTGGTTATAAGCTGATATAGGCTATGACTGTCTGACTAGTGGCTTGTGTGGATATTTTAGTATTGGTGATTAGCCAGAGTCTAAACTACCTGTGTTCAGGGCTTAATTTGTAAATCGGGAGGTGCCAGAACAAAAAGTGAGGACGAGAAAGGTGTGGCCTGGGAAATGCTCTGTGGTACCGGAAAGTGTGAGATATATATTTTGGGACTTTATAATAAAGCATTGCAAGGCGCATGCCATCACATTTGTGTAGTGGCATAGAGCAACTTACAGAAGTTGCACACATGAGGGAACATTTTTCGTAGCCAAGGGTATGGGAAAAAATTTGGTCTTTTATAAATGTATTCCATGTAATTCTACATCATTTAAAACATATATAAAACATATATTTTATGAAACATTGAACTTGGCCTTACTGCTATTAGCCCTTAGAAACGCATTGAATAACCAATTCATACATAGAAAAAACAAGTCAAAATTGTGTTTTGTTTCAAAAGTTTCTGTGCTATATCTGAGAGATATAAGAAAGATTATGAAATTATTATTTAAAACATTTTTTCTCTCTCCATATTTAAACAATTTATTTTGGCACTAAACTACTTCCAAAACAGAGAACATCATGTTTGTGAGAGCCTCATCTTATAGGCCAAACAGTTCAGACACTATAGACGCTTTCGTGAGAAGACCGATTTTAGGGATGTCTCATGGTCGGACAAACGCCGCTGTAGCTCGGCCACCTTCCACCGCAGATGCGGAAGGCCGACATAGGCGGTGGATTGAGATGCAGCCCACACAAAACAAAACAAAAACATATCTCTAGCTTAAATAGACAGATGTTGACGGGGATTTTTTTGATGACGCTAATTACATTTCCACGGGGGCGCAGACATCAACTCGAGGGGTTTTTTTAATACCTCACAAACGATCGAAATGACAGGCTACCTTGACACTGACAAACTGAGATCAATAAAAACGACTTTGTCTTAAATCCATCAATATCCTAGGCCTGGATGTGTGGAGACACACATATTGTAGGGTACAATATGAGGAGGAAATTATAGTCCTAAAAGCTAAAAGCTTTCCAGTTTCACTGACTCACCCAATTATGTGCAGCTCACTCGCCAGAGCTGGTCGATGCTCGTGTCAAAAGCTTACCTCTTTCTTTTGTTTTACTTTGTAAAATAATATTCGCTCAATAGGCCTGTTTAGAAGTTGATTATGTTGGTAGCCTACAGCAGACAGATTAGAGTCTTCTCTTTTCAGCAGGAGCCATTTGCTTTCCAACCTGTGTTTTCTCGCGATTTTATTTGAAATATTGAGAAAGACCCTGTCTTGTCTGCTCTTCACTGACAGATTTGCCACATGTTCCCGACGGTAGGCTATGCCTTGTTATTGGACTACACGCAATCAAATGAAATAAAACTTTATTCATTCAGCACATTTCAGGCATGGAATGCAACGTAAATGTGCGTCACAAAAAAAAGTATCTCATAATAATATAAATATTTACTACACAGCAAACTTAAGGAGATAAATACTAAAGAATAACAATAAAAACTGAATTCTAAAATATACCCTAAGGAAAATCAAAGCTAAAAATGTGTGTTAAGATCTCTTTTAAATATGTCCATAGTTTTGGCCCACCCTCAGTTTTTCTGGCAGGCTGTTCCAGAGGCATAATAAGTAAAGGCTGACTCTCCATGCCTCTTGGTCCTAGGCAATCCCTTTTTTTTAAAGAAGCTATTGATCCTCAGTGGCTAAATTATAGGCCTACTCGTGGTGTAACAGGCCTAGGCTATTCTGAATTATTTCATTTCTTTCAGACAGACAGCATTCATTCTATAACTTTGGGAAATGTATTTCAATTTATCAGTGGTGCTCCAGCAGGGGTGCTCCAGCACCTCCAGCACTCTTCCCGAGGCTATGATTCTATAAGGAAATGAATTATGAAGTGCTGCGGGTAGGCTATCAGCAAACCGGCCAAATCAAATGTTATGCTGCTGTGGCAGTACTGTTGCTATTTAAACTAGGTAGCTACCTACACACACTCGACCACTGACCGCATTTAAAACCTGTTTGGATACCGGAGTACAGGGCAGACTGGGAGAAAGGCACAATGGGCGCATGTGAGCTCCATACCGAAGTAGTCTAACGGACAGGGTAGGGGTGGCGAACCTGACGACCTCACGACCACTTGGGGGCAGTGGGTTCATAACAACAACCACAAAAAACATATACAAAAAAATATATACGGTGAGCTCCAAAAGTATTGGGACAGTGACACATTTTTTGTTGTTTTGGCTCTGTACTCCAGCACTTTGGATATGAAATGATACAATGACTATATGGTTAAAGTGCAGACTGTCAACTTTAATTTGAGGGTATTTTCATCCATATCGGCATGAAACAGTTAGAAGTTACAGTACTTTTTGTACATAGACCCCACATTTTAAGGGAACAAAATTGTTGGGACAAATTCACTTAGATATGTATTAAAGTAGTCAAAAGTTGAGTATTTGGTCCCATATTCCTAGAATGCAATGATTAGATCAAGCTTGTGACTCTACAAAGTTGTTGGATGCATTTGCTGTTTGTTTTGGTTGAGTTTCAGATGATAATGAACGCTAAATAATATATTGTGTCATTTTGGGGTGACTTTTACTATCAATAAGAATATAATATGTTTCTAAACACATCTACATTCATGTGGATGCTACCATAAATACAGATAGTCCTGAATGAATTGTGAATAATGAAGTGAGAAAGTTACAGACGCACAAATATCAAACCCCCAAGATATGCTTAACATTACAATAACAGGGGAGGTTAGCATTTTTTGCGTGGGGTATGATAATTGTGCATCTGTAACTTTCTCACTCGTCATTATTCACGATTCAATCAGGATTATCCATAATCATGGTAGCATCCACATTAATGTAGAAGTGTTCAGAAACACATTCTATTCTTATTTACAATAACAGTGACTCCAAATGACACATCAACTACATAATTTACCATTCATTTCTATTGGGCACAAAATAATCTGCGCTATAAATATGGGATCAAATACTATACTTTTGACTACTTTAATATACATAAGTGTATTTGTCCTAATACTTTTGGCCCTTTAAAATGGAGGGACTATGTAAGTGCTCTAATTTCTAAACGGGTCACACAATGTGGATGAAAATACCCCCCAAAAATGTAAGATGACAGTCTGCACTTTAACCTCATATTCATTGTATCGTTTCAAATCCAAAGTGCTGGAGTACAGAGCCAAAACAACAAAAGGGTGTCACTGTCACTAGACGAGTGGGTGGGGAAAAGGGGCAGGTGTTTGGGCACAGGTAGACCCCTATCTGTGCACGTGCCTGGCCCACTGTGTCCCAGCCTGATGCTAAAATATGTTTTTATGACTGACTTGTTGGCAAGTCCTATATTAGATCATTTCATAATGTTTGTTAGCCCCTGGCGGAAGCTTAGCCAAATGTACTCTAAAGTGCAAATTAACATTCTCTACAGTGTTTGCCACAATCGAGCCATGAGCCATGCCTACCCCTACCACATCTTTAGGTTGTAGCTCTGTGCGATATATCTACCGTGTGTAATGCCCATCCCTACTGTTAGCAGATCCAGTCGTGGCTTGTCTCAGTCTCAGTGTTGGCCTGATCCCCGTCTGGTCTGACTCCCATCCGTATTGTCTCCAACCCCAGTAATAGTTCGGTCATAACTCTCTCTCTGTCCCTCTGACATTCACCAACACTGCCGTCCCCATTGTTAACACATCCCATAGCAGGCCTTGCTAAAGGTTAGCCAGCCTAGCTTCCAGACTTTGTTCCACTCACTCCCCCCTCCGCCTTGTATTGTTAACAGCTGAGATGAGTGAGCTTGGCTGGGGAGAGAGAGGAAGAAACGCTGGGTAACATGATTTAGGTTCACATACTCTGTCTGGACTCTCCCAGGACCCTATGAAAGGCAACAGATTGTAAACTCTGTGTGACTCAGCCGCTGTCTGTGGATCCGTGGGGTTCTACTGCCATCTGCTGGTAGGGGCTTCCTCTTGACAACTGCATGAGGCGAATGGGAACTTAGATTTCAGTAAAGTGGTTCATACTCTTTAAACAAGCTGGGTCCAATGTTATTCCCAACAAACAAATGAAAACAGCGGTAATGATGAGCAACAAAGATTCTTTGTTGACTTTAACTATATTCTACATTCATTCCTCGATGAAAATGGATTCTAATGTCCCCTGTATTAGTGAAACATTTACTGTTCACCTCTGCAACTCAACAGCCAATTGGCTTCAGATTTACATTGGTTGAAAGAACATGATGATTTAAAACAGAAATAGATGAATGCAGCAGGGTCCTTCCACCAATGTGCTGCTATTTGAGAAGTGAAACTTCTATTTTTTTTTTTTTTTTTTTTGGGGGGGATTTCACCTAATTTTAACATTTAACATAAAGAGCACATGTTCCACTTCATAAAAAACATGTTTCCCCATCTCAATAGGTGAAATAAATAAAAATGTGTATAGTAATTGCTTATTAGGTTCCAAATAAAGTCACTGGGATTGCGGATTGATGATTTCATCTTAACCTCGTCACAGGGGGAGTGGAAGCTTGTTGTGTGCAACAGGGAGTGGCGATTGAATGCAAGCTTCACATTTTCGTTTTTCTTTTTGACTGCCTATACATTTCTAGCCTGTCTGTCTATGGGTAACAGGGTTTGGCGTGTTATGCTCGACCCACTCAGTTTTCCACCACAAAACACCAGAAAAGGGCCCAAACGAGAACCAGATCTCGTGCTTTTACGCTAAAATTGGATTATTAGATGTTCAATGTTTCTATCTATTTCTCTTAAAATGAGAGTTCAGTTCACGCAACAGCGTTCCACCTTAAAATGAGGGGCAGATGTAAATGAATCACTAATCACATGAAATAAATAATAATCTTCAGAAATGACTTTGTCAAACTGTTTTGGGATTAAGTGGGTTGAAATCTTCCTAGACGTGACAGAGGGATGCCGGAGGAACATGTCACAATGCTGAATTTTGTCACGTTAGCAAGCCTTTACTCATATCAAAAGCTTGATTGAATTATCCATGTGGTCTGTATTAAAGAGCACTTTATATAAAAGGCTTTTAAAAAAAATCAATATTGGTGCATAATTTCTACTCAAAATATCAAAGGGATGCAAAAGACAACCTTTTCGTGGAACGACCCAGTAAACACTACTATAAACAAACACATTTGATTCAATCGTATTTGGAGGGAATCTCTGGCGAGTCTTCACAGATCCCACTACCTGTGCCGGGCCTATTTCAGACAACAGAACAGACACAAAACTATCCATCACTTCCGTGGATAAAAATGTGTCTCCTCATACAAAAGGAAGATGAAAAATGGATGAAATTCTAAGAGGGGTGAGCAGATGGATTATGAACTATAAATGTATAACAAATGAACCATGTGGGGGGTGGGTGGGGTGGGGGGGGTCTAGGACTTCTCAATCAATCACTGCTTTAACCAGGCAGCAGGCAGCGTCTCGTCGGATCTGAGACAGCAGACAGAGAGACACAGTATCTGTCCCAAGAGGCACACTATTCCCTATGTAGTGCACTACTTTTGACCAGATCTCTATGGTCCCTGGTGAAAAGTAGGTGCACTATCAAGGGGATAGGGTGGCATTTGGGACACAGTTACTGGCAACAGACTCACGGCCCAGGAGGTAGCAGACACCAAAAAAAACACAACCGAGATAAAGAGCCATCCATCTGAACCCAGCAACCACCTGGAGTATTACAGAAGCTATCTCAAAGAGTTGTTTGTCTTTCATGTGGTTCCTCAGTCAGTCAGTCAGTCAGTCAGTCAGTCAGTCAGTCAGTCAGTCAGTCAGTCAGTCAGTCAGTCAGTCAGTCAGTCAGTCAGTCAGTCAGTCAGTCAGTCAGTCAGTCAGTCAGTCAGTCTGTCTGTCTGTCTGTCTGTCTGTCTCATCTGTCTGTCTGTCTGTCTGTCTCATCACGTCACCTTACTCAATTTCTCCTCTCTATAATCTCACCACCCATCCGATCCCACTAGCCATCGACAGACAATGACCTCAGCACCCCCCCCCAAGTCCCTCCAGGCCCCCACCTGCCCCACACAGACGACGATCTGACGTGTAGCCATTAAACACATTGTTAGTATGCTCGGGGCTGTCAGAGTCCAGCGAGTCACAATGGCCAACAGCGTGTCTCCATACTGCTGCTGTGCAGCCATGGGAAGGACCTATTGTCAGCGAGGATGGGGAGGCACAACTGTTGTGGTCTTGACCAGTAGGACTTTGGCTCTTTAGAAAGTCAGAGAGGTGTGGAGCAGTGTGTAATGCTGCACACACACACTTACACACACACCTACCTACACCCCCCTCGTCTCTCTTAGCTTCCTCCTGGCTCTGCTTTTATGAGAAGAACAGTGTGAGGCTGACACGGCCATTATCTCTCCATGGCTAGCATCCCCCCCAACCCCCTCACCAAGGACAACCGTCTCATATCCACACAAAAGACAAATCCTCCTTCATCCGCTTCTATCTCTCTCTCTCGCTCTCTCGACCCTGGCAGAGCTACAGTCTTTGGTGACCTAAGCAGAAGCTACGTGTGACACTCATGATTACAGTCTATCTACCTACCTACCTACCTATCTACCTATCTACATATCTATCTACCTACCTCCTGTGTTGATACACATCCAGGACTCCTGTTTTTGTTCTTGTCTCCCGCTGTCTTAACACTGGTTCCTGTCATCTCAGAAGACTCCAATAACTCTCTGGGGGTCACCGCAGGGCTCTCATAGCACCACCTTCATTATTTAACTGTCCAGGAAACTCTCCTCTCTTTTCTAATCACTTGGCTGTAGACTAGAGTCTTAACTCTAGTCTACAGTAGAGAAGCTTCCTGAATTTGTTTTCGCTTTCTCCTTTATTGAAGGAAAAAAATGAAGGAGAAAAAAAAACAAGAAAGCCAGGCTTTTTTCAAATCTATTACAGGCTAGTATTGGCCGGGCGTCTCCAGTGTGGGGATTAAGACTCCAGACGGCATGGGCTCTGACCCCGAGGGCCGTGGAGGAGAGGGAAAGAGGGGATACATCATCTCTGTGAAAAGAAAGAGAGGGATGAAGGCACGGATGGGGGGGTGAATGTATGGGGTGGGTGTGTGTGTGTGTGTGTATGTGTGTGTGTGTTGCCTCAGTCCTCAGCCTCGAGAAGGTTATACATCTTAGATGCAGACACTGGAAGGGAGAGTGTGGCCATAACGTTTTGATGTGGCTCAGAATCTGACAAACAAGTTCTATAGTAGTTTGTCGTTTCAGATGTAGATGGTTTCAGGAGAACTGTAAACAGCTGTGTGACTGATGCGTCTGATGACCAGGGCTACAGTCCACAACTTTATCAAATCAGCACATTATCTGAAATACTCCAGGAATTCAGAGCAAATGAAAGTAACCTGATGGACTATGTTCCCAATTCACATGCGTATGATCTTCACTCTCCCTCTCTCTCTCGCCTTCTTTTCTCCCATTCCACCCTGGTTACACTCAGTCAGTGAGTGTTTGTTGCTGTCTTCCCTCTCCTTCTCTCGCTCTCTCTCCTTCCAGCCCACCCTGTGTCACCCAGAGTCAGTGTGGCCTGGCGGGCGTCTCCAGACAGCATTTGTTTCCCTCTGCATTTCCTTACTGCTGTGTTTTTTACCAGGTTCTCTTCCTGGATCCTGGCTCAAGGTCACTCCCCCCTCCTCCCCTCTAAGTATGGATGCCAGCAGCGGCGAACAGCAGAGCTGGGGCTCTTGGCAGGGAAGCCACAATCGATATCCCTGAGCTCTGGGTGCTAGCTCTCTAATATCTTCCAAATACCACCTGCCAAAATATTTATGCTATATTCAAGACAGATGCCTAAAGAAAGAGACAATAGATGGGAGAGACAGTGCTGGTGGTTTTGGGGGGTTTCTTAAAAGAGAGAACTTGAAGCTCGTATTAGTTCATGACTGATCATGTTTGTGGTTATACCAGGCTTAGGGCGCTAGCTGGCTTCAGCTCAGCTCGGTTTTTACCTCCGCTCAGTTTAGCGCAGGGTTCATTGCAGAGCTCAGATATGGATCGAGAGCTTGTGGCTTCGCGTTTCACCCCGGCTAAACAGGATTTGTGAGGTGAACACTGATATTAATTAACATTTATCAACACCGAGGTGGTCTGAGTAGATGTTGGTGGTTGCTACAGGTGCAAGCCTGGAGATACAATACCCATTGCACACACGGGCTCTGTTCAGACACTGCTAGGCAGCTAAGGAGATAAAACAGGAACACATTGTGATAATGATCAGCCCTGGCAGGCGTTGGTTTCCCTCACGACAGGCGTCAGTGTGTGTAGGAGGTGTATTGATAGTTTGACCTCCTGACTTGATAAACTGCTCTGGTACTTCATCGCACAAAAGGAGAGGCAGGAGGTTGGGGGGAGGTGTTGGGGAATAGTGGTTAACATGCAAATGAATGTGGTTATGTGTCTTGCAGGGGTAGTGGAGGTCACAATGCATGATAATTCAGTGTCAGTTTAAGCACCATTAGCTTTTAGTTTGCAGTGTGTATTATTGTGTGTGTGCTACAATGAAACACCCAGTCTTGGAGTGGACACAGTCTTCACTGCCTACACCTCAACATACAGCCAACACCTGTCTCAACCACATAAATCAGACAGACTAAATCAGACAGACATTTAAAAAGAACATCATCATCATCAGAGAGAGAGAGAGAGTGAGAGAGAGACTATAGAGAAGAGGGGATAGCTAGCTTGATAGCGTGGGTTGGTTTAGTAAGTTGTTTGGGGACAATCCATTTTTTATGATTTCTGTTTTATTTTATTGATGTGTACCCTGGGGAGGTAAATGCCATCATGGCTCTACTATAGATGTCTGCTTGGGGGACAATTGATTGCTCTGCCATTTGATGCTGTGGCTCACGCAGAATGATGGGGGGTGGGGACAGAGTCATGAGAGAATTGGAAGGGGCCTCCTTCCGTCCTCTCAGCCCTCCATTCCGCTCTCCCTACTCCTTCTCCATGCTCTCATCCCTCCAACCCTACCTCCCTCCATCCCCCATCCTGCTGTATGTCTCGTTCCCCAGTAAGTGCCTCATAAAGCCCTGGGAATGTGTGGTTTTGGGTTTAATGAATTTGCCCGCCGCTCTATTGTGTTAAGAGCGATATAAATGGCTGGTGGTCGTTCTGGGGATAATAATGGTTGTCCATAAAGAATCCCGTCAGCTGTCCTCGCTGGTAATTCCTGTTGGAATGTGATTAAGGGAACATCATTCTCTTCTCTCTGAAATAATGCAGCGGACACCATCTCATTTACTAAGTAATCCCACTGAGGTCACACAGAGCAACTCTTTTTCTCTTTATATGAGCCTGCCTGAACCAACTGATGATTCACACAAAAGGTACAAGATGTACAGAGTGTTAAAAAGTAAATCCACTAAGTGGCTGACAAATGGAAAATAATCATCTGCATGATTATTGCATGTAGCCTCGGTCTACAGTGTAAATGGATGAGGGAGAATATTGTAGCGAGTGATAGGATTTCTCTGAATTAGCTGGTGCAGTTCAGCATGAATCACTGCAGTAATTGTCTAGAACTCTGAGGGTTAGGAAACGAATGGGTGGATAGGGAGGAGGACTGAAGGGGAGGGGGATGTTGCCAAGGCCAACCAGCTGGAGCAAGGTTTTTGGACAGTCAACACTGCCACCTCGTGGATGTACAGGAAGAAACACAACCTTAGTGATGGGAGAAAGAGAAGGCGGCTTTCTTGGTCTGAAACTGGTGTTGCAAAATTCCATAACTTAATATCATTTCCCAGGTTTTCCATAAATCCTGTTTGGAGGATTCAAGATCTCCTGCTTATTCCCTCGTTTTTGGGGAATCTTTCAACCGGGATTTCTGGGAAACCTGTTAATTTTGAAAAATTACCAGATTATTAACCTGAAAACCAGTAAACGTTGTCATATCTGAGTATGGAGCAATGTTTAATTTAGTTACTACTATATTGCACGATTGACTAAAGTTTGGCTTCGATTGATTGCAATGGAAAAAGTAAGGGCAGTCCTGGATGCTCATTCACCCAACTATACTGAACAAAAATATAAACGCAACATGAAACAATTTAAAAGATTTTACTGTTGCAATACATATGAGGAAATCAGTCAATTAAAATAAATAAATTAGGCCCTAATCTATGGATTTCACATGACTGGGAATACAGATATGCATCTGTCGGTCACAGATACCTTAAAAAAACAAATGGGCCTTACAATTGGCCTCAGGATTTCGTCACTGTATTTTTGTGCATTCAAATTGCCAATCGATAAAACGGGACATTTTATTTCCGCTCATGAAACATGGGACCAACACGTTACAGGTTGCATTTATATTTTGTTCAGCGTAAAAGCAGGTTGGAAAACACTGCTGTTCAGTAGCCTGTAACATATCAGCCAAACACCTGAAGCATCATCTCCCCTCAAAGAGTCAACGTAAAGGAATGTATAAGGAGTGAGGTCTATGGAGCCACTCTTATCACTACCACCTCCTAGAATCGAATTTACGATGACATCGCACAACATTTCCCTGGCTCGGTGTATTTAAACGTCATCATTTTAATCCCGTCCTAATCCCCTTTCAGAAGGTGATAGACGATATATGTGACATCTACATTCAGAGAGGCAGTTGCTTTCCAAAAACCCTGAGTAGGACCTCAAGAATGTTACAGTATCATTACAAATCCGAATGGAGGTTCGACAGACAGCCATGTATCAACTGGAACGATGTAGCCGAGGCCAAAAAGGATCCAACTGCTCTTAAATACATTCATGTGACATATGAGAAACTTGAGTTTCTCTTCAAATATATACATAGCCAGGTTTCAATCCAAACCTCAGTAGGTCTTTATGTCGGTAAAAAAAAATGTCACCACACGTCTGATGGAAACAGCACATTTTTTTCAGGTAAACTTGACAAATTCGACAACAACAAAATTCGGTGGACAAGGTGGGATTTTTTTGTGTCGGTGAAATGAATGAATTATAATAACCATCATATCAAAGTAAATGTATATGTTGTGTGGTCCTCCCATTACACTAGGGAAAACATGCAGTTCATGAGGCTACAGATTAAATAAATGATGAACTTCACAAGGTGGTGGAAGTGCATGGTGATCTTGAAGCTCCTTTCCAATACATATTGAGGGGCTTATTCTGGTGACATGATCGTTTGACAAATAAAAAAATCATATTTTTTCGCCCAGAATAATCTCATCATGTAGCTAGCCTACCCACACTATACATCTGTGAGCTGTTGGCTAGAGCACACGTACCTAGACCAGAGTGCACACAAATATTTTTGAGACAAAACCATCAGTAGAGTTGAAAATGCATTGGAAACCAATTTAACTTTTATTATTGCTGCGTTCATGTGCTAGTTGGAACTAGGAAACGTTTACATTTCCAATTTGCAAACTAGTAGTCAATTATTGAGTAAGAAGTATCCTCACTGTATAACGCTGAATAGTTTTGTTGATATATTTCAATGTTAAACAAATTACTTTAATCACCAACACTATAATTAAAATGGCTGATGTAGTTGTGGCTATTTTCAGCGATGCAAAAACTGATGTCAAGGAAAATGAGACCTGGAGCAAGGTTCTGGGTCGAAAATGCCCCAAAGGAGACTCGTTTACCTATTTTTATCATGGAGCATGGAGAGAGAAATCCTGACAAAGAAGGCCATAACCAACCCCATTAAGGAGGAGGAGCTCTACCACACTCTCATACATGAAATTCATCCAAACCACTTGAGGTCAGTACAGAGAGTACATGCCCTCTGGCGTATATATATCTTCTCAGTAAGGAAGCAAGGTCAAAGCTTCTGATCGGAGGAGTAATAGTCAGAGGAAAACATGTTGTGTTCAAAGAGAATAATCCGTTCAGTTTGAAGTCGCACATGGCTGACCAGAACTCAATTCCAGTTACAAATAAAGAACTACCTGAATCAGCAGAGGATAGTGTTGTGACTGAGTTTCTGGCTAAAGCTGGATGTAAGCTGGTGGGGAGAGTGATGAGGCGCATGATAAGATACAAGGGTCAATTTACGAACTGCTCCAAAGGAGATCGTTTTGTATGTTGAAGCAGCACCCATCACTCACGGTCTGTAAAGACGGGCCCTCACTGGATCAAAGTATTTTATGATGGACAAGGTTCTGCGCATAGACAGGACTGGCTGACACAATCCCATGCTAGAGGGGGTCAGGAGATGGTAAAGTACAGTCCTACTACACTGGACAACATAAGGTGCATAAAGGATGTGCAGGACAACAATCCTGTCCCTGTGAGTAGGGCAGACGTATCACATATCGCTGAGATGACAGAATGTGAGACTGAGGTTGAAGAGGATAACTCCTCAGCACCCAAGGACAAAGACGGAGTGAATGAAACATTGGAGTTGGTACCTGGTGAGCCAGAGTCTACAACACCTCTCATTCCAAGAAAAATAATAATAAAAAAAATGCTAAAAATTAAGCTGGGAAAGTGGCTACGGAGACCAGTGACAATCATAACCCAATAGAAATCTCTGAGGATAATAAGGGACCCCGAAGGCGGTGCAACTCTCTGCGGAATACAAAAGAAGGCAGCCAAACATCAGTGCTGGCCATCATTCAAATAATCCGGAATCAACAAACACCCAATCGGCCCAGGGTACCGTTAATCAGGCTAAAATGCTCTGGGACCCTCGTTCCAAGCCTAGGGGAATATTGGGAGGTCTTATGAATATTCGTAACATTATTTCTGAGAGAAAACAGATAGAACATTTATTGAATGACTCTAATCTTGATTTTTTTTTCTGTTTCTCTGAGACATGGCTGAAGAAATCTTCTTATATATATCTTCCTTTAATGTCCCTGGATATTACATATTCAGGAGGGACAGGGGAGAGGGCAGTGGGAGAGGATTGCTTATGTACATGAAAGATAACTTTAAATGCAATCGTACCATATGGAAACATGCCAATGACCTTGAATGTATGGGGCTGAATGTCTTCCTCTCTCCTCATACGTATGTCTCTCACTATTATTGGATTATATCAACTACCAACATCTGATATTTCCTTTTATGACCATCTAAATGCCATGCTTAAAGAATGTGATCATAAGAAGGAGATCATCTTCATGGGCGATTTCAATATAAACTGGGGAAACAAAACTTGCAGGAAAAAACTCAAAGAGATGATAGACTATTTCAACCTGACTCGAATAATACAAGGTCCAACCAGAGTAACACAGTCATCCCAGACTCAAATTGATCTGGTGTTTACTAACAGACCTGATTGAATAACTAAGTCCAGTAACTTACTAACTGGCATATCTGACCACAATGTTACATTGGTGGTTAGGAAGCTCACTAAAAAGAGATATAAGAACCATATTAACATCCTGAATTAAAGGTTAATGGGATTCTAATTCAAGACTCCGATTTCATATTCACCTCCTTTAACCATTTTTTTTGTTGACTCTGTCAGGGAACTGGCTCAAAGATGTTCAACCAAGACCACAGTTCTCACTCCCATAGATAATAATAAACCAATATTCAAAATTCCTGAAATCTCAGCTTCAGCAGTGGACAGTATTATTAGCTTCTTCAGGAGCTCTAGAACAAAATATGTATTTGGTCTTGACACTGTATTCCTGAAGAGACACAAATATTCTCTGATTGCCCCTAATCTACATCTAGTTAATCTGCCCATCAAATATGGGTTCTTCCAATGTTTGGAAGTCTGCTGCAGTGATACCTGTTTTAAAACCTGGTGACCCAACACTGGTAGAAAATGACCGACCTATAAGCATTCTTCCAGTGTTCTCAAAAGTAGCTGAAAGATGTGTGACTGATAATCTGACTGATCACCTCATTCAGGGCAACTCCATGCATCAAATACAATTTGGATTCAGAACTAACTATTCTATCAAAACAGCCAATTGCTATTTTCTGGAGTGCATTAAATCTAAACTGGACATAGATGGTGAAGTCGGCGCAGTCTTTTTGGATCTTAAAAAGGCCTTTGATACTGTGAATCATGAGGTCCTCCTATCCAAACTATCCTCCTTTAATGTGTCCACTGAAGTCATTAGTTGGATGTATTCCTATCCGACAAACACAAGTCAAATGGTACGTTTGGGGGACACTCAGTTGGACTCTCTTTACTATAACATTGGGGTCCCATAAGGGTCAAAATTAGGCCCCTTTCTGTTTAGCATCTATATAAATGACCTCCCACTTTCTTGCCCACAAGTTAACATGCATACAGTATGTATGCAGACGATACAATTCTGTATGTACACTCAAAATAATAGACAACTAGTTGTCAACATGTTAACTGAAGCTATGGTACATGTTTCAAAAATGGATGACTAAATATTGCCTGCATTTAAATATCGACAAGACTGTTTATATGTACTTCTCGAAGAAATCCATTGATTCTTCCCAACGAGCTGTTCTTGTTAATTAATGGGGAGAATCTGAAAGTTGTGTCTAACTTCAGGTATCTTGGTGTCATTTTGGACTCCAACTTGGCATTTAAGAAACATGTGAAGAAGGTGGTTAACACGGTCAAGTTTGGATTATCCAATTTTTGGTTTATAAAGACCTTTCCTTCCTCTGGAGGCCGCCAAACTATATATGCATGCTGTGATCTTCTCACATCTGAGATATTGCCTCACATGCTGGTCACAAGCAGAAGTTACTATTCTGAAACCAATTGAAACACTCCACAAACACTAAAGATTTTTGATAACAAACCAAACAGTTACCACCATTGTCGTATAATTTACAAACATAATTTACTTAGTCTGGATAGCTTTAAGCGGTATGTAGATGCAAGCCTTGTCTTTAACATCCTGCATGGTCTTGCCCCTCCACCCCTACGCCGGCATATCATGCTCAAGGAAAGCACCCCCAGAACCACAAGGGCAGTAACTAGAGGGGATTGCGTTGTCCCTTTTCGACACAGTAAAATCGGCCAATCGGTCTTCTCTGCCAGAGCTACAATATACTGGAATACAAAGCCCATGGACTTGAGAAGTTGCACTGATTATTTTACTTATTATATTGATTATTGAAATGTAAATTGAATACATGGCTCAACTCTATCCAAACCTGTACACTGAGTTTTCTGTGGTTCCTCATATGTAAGACGACAGTTGATGATAGTGTTGTTGTTGTTAGAATTATATATTAGTTGAAGCAATGTATTTGTATTTTGTACTGTTTTAGTGAGTATTTGCATTGTGGCTGTGTAGCAGCCCTGGGACTACGGGTTAGCTTTTGGCTAACCCTGGCACATTTACATGGATGTTGCATTATTGTAATATTGATGTTGATTATAAGCATTGTCCCCTATCAATTAATAAATAAAAGAAAATATATATACAAGTCCCGCATTGAATCAGAAAATCGTTTCCTAGATCTGACTAGTCAATCTACACACAATACCCCATAATGACAAAGTGAAAACAGGTTTGCTAATTCATAAAAAAACAACAACTGAAATATCACATTTACATAAGTAGTCAGAACCTTTTCTCATTACTTTGTTGAAGCACCTTTCACAGTGATTACAGAGTTGAGTTTTCTTGGGTATGACACCACAAGCTTGGCACTCCTGTATTTGTGGAGTTTCTCCCATTATTCTCTGCAGATCTTCTCAAGCTCTGTCTGGTTGGATAGGGAGCGTTGCTGCACAACTATTGTCAGGTCTCTCCAGATGTTCAATTGGGTTCAAGTCCGGTCTCTGGCTGTGCCACTCAAGGACATTCAGAGACTTGTCTCGAAACCACTCTTGCGTTGTCTTGGCCTTGTGCTTAGGGTCATTGTCCTGTTGGAAGGTTGTCCTGTTGGAAGACTAATGCTGAGGCATTTTTTGGGACTACATCAACTACATCAACAATATATATGAGTGACATGAAGTTAGAAATAACTGTTCATGCAGAAACTCAATGCTGACAGGGATTTCAGACGGTGGATGGTGGTTGGACGAGCACACTTGCTGGAAATCGAAAAGCGTTGCGGTAGCTTTTGATAAAGAAGAACATCAAGATGAAGCAGCTGTTTTACAAGTGGGCTGCACTGTTGAGTGCTACATCCTGAGGGGTTCGTGCTGATTGTATGGAGATTGTGACAGCCGGTTAAATGGGGTCCCTTGAGAAGGCAAGGACAAGATGTATGTCAGGAGAAGTGCAGTATTATCATAAGGAGACGTATACTTGGAATACGGAGGAGGAATGGAGGGAAAAAGAGAGGCAGAGGAGGTCTAAGAGAGGGAGGAAGAGGGTGAGCGGTGAAAAATGTCAAAAAAGGGAGATGGCTTGTTAAAGAGGAATGTAAGTGTAAATGGAGTGAGCTGAAGACAGGAGGAGAAATGGAAGTGATTGAGGTCGAAGTATTGGAGCTGGTAGGTGTGGTGAAGTTCTCGGAGCCCAAGGCTTGCACCGAGGGTCAGGATAAAGATGAGTCTGTGACAGTAGGAGTGAAGTTTTTTGGAAAAAGTGGACCCTTGCCTTTTGGCTGATCCATTCGTGGTTTCAGGGTGGGTGAAAACAGAGTTGGGAGCTGTGGAATCAGTAAGGTTAACCAGAAGTGGTCTTGTGATAATTGTTTGTGTTTCTGCTGGTCGGAAGGAGAAGGCGCTCTGCGTTAGACGAATGGGGGAAAGAAACATGGCGGCATGAGTGGTGAAACAGAAGAGTAGTTTTGATGTTTGTCCGACATAGTGATGTTAGGATATACGTTATCCTGTACGAGCTCTTGTGCCGAATACATTACTTTGTTTACAGGTGTCAAGCTTATGGGCATGTGGCAGCAGTGTGTAGAAGGGAGGTTCCTAGGTGTGAGAAGTGTGAAGAAGGCCATGAGGACAAAGGAATGTGTAGCATTGGGGAAAGTACGGGAAGATGGGTCAAGGTGGAGGGATCCTGAGCGGAGTGGTGTTGTAGTAGATCTGTACCAGTACAGAGGGATAGGCCAACAAGTGATATATGTTTCAGTAAGATTGGATTTTTAGCATTTATAGCAATGGTTATTAACTGTACTGCAGGGATAGAATGTAGGTCACAGAACATGGAGGTTGTGGTAGCTGCAGAGAGGTATTTGGTGTGCATGACTTCACATCAGAAGAGTTACTGGGTGTGTTAAGTGGTGGAGTCCCATCCTTTCAGGTTATTGGCCTGAGGTAGGACTAAATAGATTTAAATAGTTGACTAGGGTGGTGTTATTTTTTATTTTTGTGTGAGTGTAGTGTTAGATTGTAGGGTATTTGTTTATATATTTATTTTTTCATCCAAAGTATAAGGGAGTTCCACTCCAGTCTAGTAGGTGGCGGTAATGCAATATTTAGTGGCTGCCTTTAAACCTCATCAAAGAAGAAAAAGACTTCGAGAATGGAGAGGGTGGTTTTAAGGCGGAACTACAATCGTGTCAACTTTTGTCTGCCGGTTGCACTTCAATGTAACCATTAAAAATCAAACATGGAGGACGTTGACTAGAAAATGTACATGTAACAATGCATCTCTTCGTAATTTGATCAATATATGTATTGTCACATTTAAACGCGCAGGAATGATTGGCGTAGTATTTCAGCAAGTCATTGGGTAAGTTTAATTAATTAAGAATTGCGAAGTAAACAGATAGCTAGCTAGTTGCCATAAAATGTAATAATAGCCATGTCATGTGTTAACCTAACGTTACCCATTAAATCCCAAGTTCATGAACATTGGGAAACGACGGCACAATATTTTTAAAAGACGTCACCTTCATTTCACCTTATTATTTTCGTCCGGGCAGGCAAACGCGTTCCGACAGTTGTGACTTTATCAGAGCATCAAGAGATGTGCCAAACCCATTGTATTATTATTAAAGTGCTTAGGTGATAATGACAATTGCCTACACTTGTGTGAGGGCGGTGCATAGTGCTATTCGAAAACAGTCAACCAACAATTGTTACTATATTAAAAAAATACACAGAGATAACCTATCATACCTTTGCAGCTCACACATCAAAAAAAAGATGTTCTGCAGGAGGCTATGGCTAAAGCCAGGGACTGGATTTTGGACTGCATCCCAGCAGGGTGCCCACAATCTGGCTTCTTTCCATCAAGCCTCCCTGCTCCCCCAGAGGAAGCTCCAGGGCCTGCTGTTTCCCTTCAGTGAGCTGGAGCCCCACTTGGCTTGTTCAGTGGATAGGGGCCACTTCCAGCTCTTCCAGCCCAGTGTGGAGGACATAACCAAGGCAGAGAAACTCTTCTCCCCGTCCTCCTCACACAAGATTGATTACCACACCTCCGCCGTGAGGATGGAACACGCACCCTCACAGAACCAGCCAGAGGTAGGTGGAGGGATGTGTGTTGGATGTATGTTAAAATAGTTGTGAATGTACATAGTAGTTTGATTTGAAATAAAAAACACTTGTATAGGCTAGGTCTTATTTCACTTTTAGATCACAATATGCAGCTTCAATTTAACATTGGTGTCTCAAGAAAGATGAAAAGATGTTATTGTTACATTTTTTTTTTTTTACGCTTGTCAGACATGGAGCAGCGATCTGGTCTGAAGATGCGTCCTCCAATGTTGGAAAAGCCACTCCACAACTGCAGAGAATGCTGCAATATGTACAGTTTAAGTCGGAAGATTACATACACTTAGGTTGGAGTCACTAAAACTTGTTTTTCAACCACTCCACACATTTCTTGTTAACAAACTAGTTTTGGCACGTTGGTTAGGACATCTACTTTGTGCATGATGCAAGTAATTTTTCCAACCATTGTTTACATACAGTGAATTATAAGTGAAATAATCTGTATCACAATTCCAGTGGGTCAGAAGTTTACATGCACTAAAGTTGACGGTGCCTCTAAACAGCTTGAAAAATGTCCAATGATGTCAAGGCTTTAGAAGATTCTGATAGGCCTTGAAATACATCCACATGTACACCTCCGATTGACTCAAAGTATGTCTATTAGCCTATCTTCAAATTTAGTGCCTCTTTGCTTGACATCATGGGGAAATAAATTGTAGAACAATTTCCAAATGCCTGAAGGTACCACATTCATCTGTACAAACAATAGTATGGAAGTATAAACACCATGGGACACACAAGTTCCTAAAGATTATACATTTGCCTTTGTTGACAGGAAACGGCTATATTGTGGTATGGTTATTTTCCGTCACCACCCACAGGAACGATGCACAACTCAGGGAGTTCAACCAATACACAGATTCCGATGTATCCCAAAGCTAGTCAAACTGTGTCAAATGAAGTCTAAGAGTCTATATCATTTGAGGATGAAAACAAAAATTGTAACCTTTTATTTAACTAGGCAACGTCAGTTAACAACATTCTTATTTACAATGACGGCCTAGGAAGAGTGGGTTAACCGCCTTGTTCAGGGGCAGAACTAAAGATTTCTATCTTGTCAATCTAGCTACGTTTGTCCTGTAAGGAACACAGTTTTCCAGCCGGTATGACGATAGCTCCATTAGTTTCTAACAAGGAACAGAAAGTCCTTGTTCTAATTCTTGACTAAAACTACACTCATTATATTCAGTGTTTTGATTATAATAAGATTCATACAGTGACAGGGTAGTATTCTGTTTAGTTATAGTTCTACGTTAATTTATACATAATTTAGTCATTATTCATATAAATCCCATAACACAATCCTAGAGGAAAACCTGGTCTGCTTTCCACCAGACACTGGGAGATGCTTTCCCCTTTCAGAGGTACAATAACCTAATCTACACTGGAGTTGCTTACCAAGAAGACAGTGAATGTTCCTGAACGGACGAGATACAGTTTTGACTTAAATCTACTTGAAAATCTATGGCAAGACCTGAAAAGAATTGTCTAACAATAATTAACAACCAATTTGACAGAGCTTGAATTATGTTTAAAACAATAATGGGCAAGTATTGCACATTCCACGTGTGGATAGATCTAAGAGACTTATCCAGAAAGACTCACAGCTGTAATCGCTGCCAAAGGTGCTTCTACAAAGTATTGACAGGTGTGTGAATACTTATGTAAATAAAATATTTCTGTATTTAATTTTCAATAAATTAGCAAACATTTCTAAAAACATGCTTTCACTTGGTTATTATGGTGTGTGTAGATAAAAATATATATTTAATCCATTTTGAATTCAGGCTGTAACAAAACCATGTGCAATATGTCAAGGGGTATGATAACTTTCTGAAGGCGCTGTAGGGGACACACTAAGGTGATCCGGTGCAAATGTGGGCTTGGGATAGTGGGAGACAGTAATAACCTCAGCAAAGCCATTTCCAAAGCCTTTATCTGTAGATTTAAGGCAGTCTAATGGTGAGCTATAGTGTGTGAGCAAAGCATCTTTCATGCTGTGGAAAGTGAACTTCAAGGTCAGTGGAACTTACAGGTTGCAAACCTTCCTCTTCGGCATCATTATCCTTTTCTTCAGAGGTTGTTGTGTCTTCAAAATTAGCAAAAGCAGCAATCATGTTACCACAGTGTTGACTTTGGTTGTATGATTTTGTTTGACGACTGGACCAGAGATCAAGAGTGAAACAGATGTTGCTGACCCTAGATGAGACATAAGGCTATCCTCCATCTTGATTTTCTGTTTTCTGTTCACAGAATTGTATATAAACATCTGCCTTTTTTGCCAAACTTTTAGTACTGATTATTTCAGGGCATTTGAAATGTGTTTTGGAAAAATATATGAAAATTGTTTGAGGACAGCTTTGCACACTCTTAGCATTCTCTCAACCAGCTTCGCCTGGAATGCTCTTCCAACTGTCTTGAAGGACATCTCACATATGCTGAGCACTTGTTGGCTGTTTTTCTTTCACTCTGCGGTCCAACTCATACCAAACCATCTCAATTGGGTTGAGTTTGGGTGATTGTGGAGGCCAGGTCATCTGATGCAGCACTACTTCACTCGCCGCCTTGGTCAAATGGCCCTTACACAGTGTGTTGGGTCATTCTCCTGTAGAAAACAATTAATAGTCCCACTAAGCGCAAACCAGAAGGGATGGCATATCGCTGCAGAATGCTGTGGTAGCCATGCTGGTTAAGTGTGCCTTGAATTCTAAATAAATCAATGATGGTGTCACCAGCAAAGCACCATCACACCTCCTCCATTCTTAACGGGGGGGTGTAAATGTCAATAGTCTGGTGGCCCTTTTTTGATTGCTGAATAATTAGTCTTATGGCTTGGGGGTAGAAGCTGCTAAGGAGCCTTTTGGTCCTAGACTTGGTGTTCTGGTACCGCTTGCCGTGAGGTAGCAGAGAGAACAGTCCATGACTTGGGTAACTGGAGTCTCTGACCATTTTTGGGGGTTTTCCTCTGATGCTGCCTAGTATATAGGTCCTGGATGGCAGGAAGCTCGGCCTCAGTGATGTACTGGGCCGTACGTACTACCCTCTGTAACGCCTTATGGTCAGATGCTGAGCAGTTTCCATACTAGGCGGTGACACAACCAGTCAGGATGCTCTCTGGTGCAGCTGTGTACCTTTTTGAGGATCTGGGGACCCATGACAAATCTTTTCAGTCTCCTGAGGTGGAAAATGTGTTGTCGTGCCCTCTTAACGACTGTCTTGGTTACAGTCATGATAGTTCGTTTGTGATGTGGACACCAAGGAACTTGAAGCTCTCAACCTGCTCCACTACAGCTCTGATGTAAATTAATTATTTGCCTACCTCCTCGTGCATTTGCACACAATGTATATAGACTCTTTTCTTTTTTTTCTTTTTTCTTTCTTCTACTGTGTTATTGACTTGTTTATTGTTTACTCCATGTGTAACTCTGTGTTGTTGTCTGTTCACACTGCTATGCTTTATCTTGGCCAGGTCGCAGTTGTAAATGAGAACTTGTTCTCAACTAGCCTACCTGGTTAAATAAAGGTGAAATAAATAAAAAATATATATAAATGGGGGCCTGTTCAGCCCACCTTTTCCTGTAGTCCACGATATGCTATTTTGTCTTTAACACATTGAGGGAGTGGTTATTGTCCTGGCACCACACTGCCAGGTCTCTGACCTCCTCGCTATAGGCTGTCTCATCATTGTCGGTGATCAGGCCTACCACTGTTGTGTCGTCAGCAAACTTAATGATGGTGTTGGAGCCGTATTTGGCCATGCAGTCGTGGGTGAACAGGGAGTACAGGAGGGTACTAAGTACACACCCCTGAGGGGCAGCATGGCAGATCTGGGGGTGGCCTGTCAGGAGATCCAGTTGCAGAGGGAGGTGTTTAGTCCCAAGGTCCTTAGCTCAGTGATGAGCTTTGTGGGCACTATGGTGTTGAATGCTGAGTTGTAGTCAATGAACAGCATTGTGATATAGGTGTTTCTTATGTCCTGGTGAGAAAGGGCAGTGTGGAGTGCGATTGAGATTGTGTCATCTGTTGGGGCGGTATGCGAATTTTAGTGGGTCTAGGGTGTCCGGGAGGATGCTGTTGATGTGAGCAATGTCCAGCCTTTCAAAGCTCTTCATGGCTGCCGACGTGAGTGCTACGGGGCGGTAATCATTTAGGTAGGTTACCGTCACATCCTTGGGCACAGGGACTATGGTGGTCTGCTTGAAACATGTAGGTATTACATACTGCCTGGGAGAGGTTGAAAATGTCAGTAAAGACACTTGCCAGTTGGTCCACACATGCTTTAAGTACATGTCCTGGTAATCTGTCTGGCCCCACGGCTTTGTGAATTTTTACCGCGTCATCTGACCATTTCCGTATTGAGCGAGTCACTGGTTCTTCCTGCTTTAGTTTTTGCTTGTAAGCAGGAATCTGGAGGATTCAATTATGGTCAGATTTGTCAAATGGAGGGCGAGGGAGAGCTTTGTACATGTGTGTGTGGAGTAAAGGTGGTCCAGAGTTGTCTTTTTTCTCTCTGGTTGCACATTTGACATGCCGGTAGAAATGAGGTAAAATGGATTTAAGTTTGCCTGCAGTAAACTCCCCGGCCACTAGGAGCGCAACTTCTGGATGAGCATTTCCTTGTTTACAGTTGGTTGAGTGCGGTCTTAGTTCCAGCATCGGTTTGTGGTGGTAAATAGACCGCTACAAATAATACAGATAGTGTGGTCTATAGCTTATCTTAAGGTACTCTACTTCAGGCGAGCAATACCTTGAGACTGCTTTAATATTAGACATGCCGCACCAGCTGTTATTGAAAAATAGAAAAACACCCCCCCACCCCTTGTCTTACCAGACACAGATTCTCTGTTCTGCCGGTGCATGGGAAATCCCGCTAGCTTTATTTTATCCGTGTCGCCGTTGTTCAGCCACGACTTGTGAAACATAAGCATTATAGTTTAATATCTTGTTGGTTGGATAATCTTGATCGTAGGTCAAGGTCGATTTTATATTTCAATGCTTGTACGTTGGCCAATAGAACGGATGGCAGTGGGGGTTTACTCGTTCGTCTACAAATTCTCAGATGGCAGCCCGACCTCCGCCCCCTTTTTCTCCATATTTTCTTCTTCACGCAAACGACAGGGATTTGGGCCTGTTCCTGAGAAAGCAGTATATTCTTTGCGTCGGACTCGTTAAAGGAAAAAGCTTCTTCCAGTTCAAGGTGAGTAATCGCTGTTTTGATGTCCAAAAGTTATTTTCGATCATAAGAGACGGTAGCAGCAACATTATGTGTAAAATAAGTAGTGAACAACTAAAGAAAAAGCGAACAAAATAGCACAGTTGATTAGGAGCACTTAAAACGTCAGGCATCCCCTCCGGCGCCATTCTACAATTCGACCATGAAGGCCTGATTCACGCAGTCTCCTCTGAATAGTGTATGTTGAGATGTGTCTGTTACTTGAACTCTGTAAAGCATTTATTTGGGCTGCAATTGCTGAGGCTGGTAACTCTAATGAACTTAACTTCTGCAGCAGATGTAACTCTGGGTCTTTCTTTCCTGTGGTAGTCCTCATGAGAGGCAGTTTCGTCGTAGCGATTGATTGTTTTTGCGGCTGCACTTGAAGAAACTTTGAAAGTTCCTGAAATTTTCTAGATTGACTGACCTTCATGTCTTCAAGTAATGATGGCTGTCTTTTTTTCTCTTTGCTTATCTGAGCTGTTCTTGCCATAATATGGGACTTGGTCTTTTACCAGATAGGGATTTTTTCTGTATACCACGCTACCTTGTCACAACACAACTGATTGGCTCAAATGCATTAAGAAAAAAGTTGATTTGTGGAACATCTTTCAAGGTACAACTGTTAATTGAGATGCATTCCAGGTGACTACCTCGTGAAGCTGGTTGAGAGAATGCCAAGCATGTGCAAAGCTGTCAAAGGCAAAGGGTGGCTACTTTGAAGAATCTCAAATAGAAAATATATTTCGATTTAAAAAATAATAATAATAAACACTTTTTTTGTTTACTACATGATTCCATTGTGTTATTTCATAGTGTTGATGTCTTCACTATTATTCTACAATGTAGAAAATAGTAAAAATAAAGAAAAACCCTTGAATGAGTAGGTGTGCCTGAACTTTTGACTGGTACTGTACTTGCATACAAAAAATTGTTTTGGGCTGTGAAAATACTAAAATACACAGGAAGAAAAAGTATATTAAATAACACATAACACAAATAACACAAATACATGTATTTGAACCCGGGTCTGGTGTGTGTGGGGGCACATGCGTGGGTGGGTGGAAGACTGGGGGGATGACTAAGTGTGTGGAATGGGCAGATTAACCCTCGCCCCCTCCTTCATGCTCTTATGATTAGAAGAATGAAATGAAGTGAACATTGGCCATGGCTTAATAAATTAACTCAATTCTGAAATGTATTCATGAAACCTCAGTCAGACCAGGACTTTAACTTAGATTCTTCCACGCAGTTCCAAATTGAAAGATGTTTGGAGAGAGGAGTGGTGCAGAGCCAGAGGGTTCAGTGATTGTGAGACACGTGGGTTTTAGTTACCGCTCGGCTCACCACCTCTCCCCTGTCGGTGTGATTTATCCCCCGGCAACATGGTGGAGCGGCTCTCTGCATCCATCTTGTGTCAGAGACAGATGGCTCCAGTAGCTCTGATTGTCCGCTGGGACTCCAGGGATATTACAGTAGCACTGTCACATCTCTACAAATGACTGATTTTATGTCATGGCTGGCAACACACAGTTGCAAACCCAAAGCAGTGTGCTCAGCATCGCAGAATATACTTTAAGGTGAACTTGTCTAGTTTTCAAATATCTACGTACACTAAGCTTTAACTTCAAAGTGGTAATACAAAAAAAACTAGTATATTTAATATTTTCAATTTGGTCAGCTTGTTGTTTAGGTCCTTATACCCTTTTGGATGTTTGTTGATGTGTTGTAATATTGATCGTGGTGATTGTGTGCGTTGCCAGGTGTGTTTCATCGGCAGGAGTAATGTGGGGAAGTCGTCTCTCATCAGAGCTCTGTTCTCCCTGGCTCCTGACGTAGAAATTAGAGTCTCCAAAACACCCGTGAGTAAACTAAGATCTGTTGTTTATTGGGGGGGGGGGGCTCCTACATTTTGTTATCGCTCTGTCTCATTCCATACATTCTCTAAGTTACTTTCACTACCTGGCATTTTATCCATTCTCTCTCAGGGCCATACCAAGAAGATGAACTTTTTCAAAGTGGGCAGAGCTTTCACCATGGTGGACATGCCTGGTTATGGATACAGGGCTCCCAAGGACTTTGTGGAGATGGTGGAGCACTATCTGGGTTCAAGAAAAAAGTAGGTCTTCGGGATGTTTTAGCTTTACGTTATGTGGCCGTCAATCTATGTACAGTAAGTATACTGAACAAAAATCTAAATGCAACATGCAACATTTTCTAATATTTTACTGAGTTACAGTTCATTTGAGGAAATAAATTCATTAGGCCCTAATCTATGAAATTTACATGACTGGGTAGGGGTGCAGCCATGGGTGGGCCTGAGAGGGCATAGGCCCAACCACAGTTTTTCCCCACAAAAGGGCTTTATTACAGACATAAATACTCCTCAGTACCTCCCCCACCCCTCAGACGATCTCGCAGGTGAAGAAGTTGTATGTGGAGATCCTGGACTGTCTGCGGTTGTGAGGCCAGTTGGACGTATTGCCAAATTCTCTAAAATGACGTTGGAGGCAGCTTATGGACATTAAATTCTCTGGCAACCGCTCTGGTGGACATTCCTGCAGTCAGCATGCCAATTGCATGCTCCCTCAACTTGAGACATCTGTGGCATTGTGTCGTGTGACAAAACTGCACATTTTAAAGGGGCCTTTTATTGTCCCCAGCACAAGGTGCACCTGTGTAATGATCATGATGTTTAATACGTTTATTGATATGCCACTCCTGTCAAGTGGATGAATTATCTTGCCAAATGACAAATGCTCACTAATATGAATGTAAATACATTTGTGCACAAAATTGGAAAGAAAAACTTGTGTGTGTATGGAAAAAATCTGGTATTTTGTTTTTCAGTTCATGGAACTAACACTTGACATGTTGCATTTCTATTTTTGTTCAGTGTAGATCAGGGCTCTCCAACACGGTTTCTGGAGAGCTACCCTCCCGTAGGTTTTGCGATCCAATCCCTGTTGTAAACTAACCTGATTCAGTTTATCAACCAGCTAATTATTAGAATTGGGTGTGCTTGATAACCAACAGGATGGTAACTCTCAAGGAGCAGGGTTGGAGAGTCTTGATGTAGATCGAATGCATTTGTCTGTTTGTGTGACATGATCATGCTTCCCTCTGCTGTGTTACATTTCTATCAGTCTGGTAAGGACCTTCCTATTGGTGGATGGCAGTGTTGGGCTGCAGGAGGCAGATATGATCGCCCTGGAGATGTGTGAAGAGTTCAGTCGGCCTTACGTGGTGAGATTAGCGTCTATAGCCTCTGTTTTAATTGTGTGTATATATATATATATATAGTTGAAGTCGGAAGTTTACGTACACCTTAGCCAAATACATTTCAACTCAGTTTTTAACATTCATGACATTTAATCCTAGTAAAAATTCCCTGTCTTAGGTCAGTTAGGATAACCACATCATTTTAAGAGTGTGAAATGTCAGAATAATAGTAGCGATTTCTTTCATCACATTCCCAGTGGGTCAGAAGTTTACATACACTCAGTTAGTATTAGGTAGAATTGCCTTTAAATTGTTGAACTTGGGTCAAAAGTTTTGGGTAGCCTTCCACAAGCTTCCCACAATAAGTTGGGTGAATTTTGACCCATTCCTCCTGACAGAGCTGGTGTAACTGAGTCAGGTTTGTAGGCCTCCTTGCTCGCACACGCTTTTTTAGTTCTGCCCACATATTTTCTATAGGATTGAGGTCAGGGCTTTGTGATGGCCACTACAATACCTTGACTTTGTTGTCCTTAAGCCATTTTGCCACAACTTTGGAAGTATGCTTGGGGTCAATGTCCATTTGAAAGACCCATTTGTGACCAAGCTTTAACTTCCTGACTGATGCTGCTTCAATATATCCACATAATTTCCCTCCCTCATTATGCCATCTATTTCCTGAAGTGCACCAGTTCCTCCTGCAGCAAAGCACCCCCACAACATGATGCTGCCCACCCCCGTGCTTCACGGTTGGGATGATGTTCTTCGGGCTTGCAAGCATCCCCCTTTTCCCTCCAAACATAATGATGGTCATTATGGCCAAACAGTTCTATTTTTGTTTCATCAGACCAGAGGACATTTCTCCAAAAATACGATCTTTGTCCCCATGTCCAGAGCTGTGGATATTGATACTTTTGTACCTGTTTCCTCCAGCATCTTCACAAGGTCCTTTGCTGATATTCCGGGATTGACTTGCACTTTTCCTACCAAAGAACGTTCATCTCTCGGAGACAGAACGCGTCTCCTTCCTGAGCAGTATGATGACTGCGTGGTCCCATGGTGTTTATACTTGCGTACTGTTTGTACAGATGAACGTGGTACCTTCAGGCATTTCGAAATTGCTCCAAAGGATGAACACATTTTTTTCCCTGAGGTCTTGGCTGATTTCTTTAGATTTTTCCCATGATGTCAAGCAAAGAGGCACTTGATTTGAAGGTAGGCCTTGAAATACATCCACAGGTACATCTCCAATTGATTTAAATGTCAGGTAGCCTATCGGAGACTTCTAAAGCCATGACATAATTTTCTGGAATTTTCCAAGCTGTTTAAAGGCACAGTCAACTTAGTGTATGTGAACTTCTGACCCACTGGAACTGTGATACAGTGAATTCTAAGTGAAATAATCCGTCTGTAAACAATTGTTGGTAAAATTACGTGTCATGCACAAAGTAGATGTCCTAAACGACTTGCCAAAACTATAGTTTGTTAACAAGAAATTTGTGGAGTGGTTGAAAAACGAGTTTTAATGACTCCAACCTAAGATTACTGCTCAAAAAAATAAAGGGAACCCTAAATAACACATCCTAGATCTGAATGAAATATTCGAATTAAATACTTTTTTCTTTACATAGTTGAATGTGCTGACAACAAAATCACACAAAAATAATCAATGGAAATCAAATGTATCAATCCATGGAGGTCTGGATTTGGAGTCACACTCAAAATTAAAGTGGAAAACCACACTACAGGCTGATCCAACTTTGAATACAAGTCAAAATGAGGCTCAGTAGTGTGTGTGGCCTCCACGTGCCTGTATGACCTCCCTACAATGCCTGGGCATGCTCCTGATGAAGTGGCGGATGGTCTCCTGAGGAATCTCCTCTCAGACCTGGACTAAAGCATCCGCCAACTCCTGGACAGTCTGTGGTGCAACGTGGCATTGGTGGATGGAGCGAGACATGATGTCCCAGATGTGCTCAATTGGATTCAGGTCTGGGGAACGGGTGGGCCAGTCCATAGCATCAATGCCTTCCTCTTGCAGGAACTGCTGACACACTCCAGCCACATGAGGTCTAGTATTGTCTTGCATTAGGAGGAACCCAGGGCCAAACGCACCAGCATATGGTCTCACAAGGGGTCTGAGGATCTCATCTCGGTACCTAATGGCAGTCAGGCTACCTCTGGCGAGCACATGGAGGGCTGTGCGGCCCCCCAAAGAAATGCCACCCCACACCATTACTGACCCACCGCCAAACCGGTCATGCTGGAAGATGTTGCAGGCAGCAGAACGTTCTCCACGGCGTCTCCAGACTCTGTCACGTCTGTCACGTGCTCAGTGTGAACCTGCTTTCATCTGTGAAGAGCACAGGGCGCCAGTGGTGAATTTGCCAATCTTGGTGTTCTCTGACAAATGCCAAACGTCCTGCACGGTGTTGGGCTGTAAGCACAACCCCCACCTGTGGACGTCGGGCCCTCATACCACCCTCAGGGAGTCTGTTTCTGACCGTTTGAGCAGACACATGCACATTTGTGGCCTGCTGGAGGTCATTTTGCAGGGCTCTGGCAGTGCTCCTCCTTGCACAAAGGCGGAGGTAGCGGTCCTGCTGCTGGGTTGTTGCCCTTCTACGGCCTCCTCTACGTCTCCTGATGTACTGGCCTGTCACCTGGTAGCGCCTCCATGCTCTGGACACTACGCTGACAGACACAGCAAACCTTCTTGCCACAGCTCGCATTGATGTGCCATCCTGGATGAGCTGCACTACCTGAGCCACTTGTGTGGGTTGTAAACTCTCATGCTACCACTGCAGTGAAAGCACAGCCAGCATTCAAAAGTGACCAAAACATCAGCCATGAAGCATAGGAACTGAGAAGTGGTCTGTGGTCCCCACCTGCAGAACCACTCCTTTATTGGGGGTGTCTTGCTAATTGCCTATAATTTCCACCTGTTGTCTATTCCATTTGCACAACATGTGAAATGTATTGTCAATCAGTGTTGCTTCCTAAGTGGACAGTTTGATTTCACAGAAGTGTGATTGACTTGGAGTTACATTGTGTTGTTTAAGTGTTCCTTTTATTTTTTTGAGCATTGTATATATATGGCAAGAGGGTATTGTTAAACAACTCAGTGTTCTGTTTTGTGTCCTTTTATATGTTAAGTTTACAGAATTTTGCTGTAATCTTGTTTCTCCATTTTCATTGCATGCCATTTAAGCCTTTTCTCTCCCTCTCCTCCTTAGTGTGTTATGTTCCATCCCACTCACTGTAGAGCGCAGTTTCATGTAGAACACTCTAACTTGTCCCACTCAGCTATTTAAAAACTGCAGTCCTGGATCCGGGCCATTATTGATTGGCCCTGTCCTGTGCTTTAATGCATGGAGCTGTAAATTATTCAAGCTATCAGGTTATTAAGCACTTTGACCACATAACTAAAATGATGTCAACGGGATCTTAAATAAAGCTTATGTCCACCTTGTGGAGCCACAACAGACTAAAGGACTGGCTTCAGATTAAAATGATCCCATTGATGTACTTACATGGAATGAATGGATGCACTCGTCATATTGCAAATAAAATCCAGGCCTAGCAGCTGCCGCTTGCAGCGTCCTAAACCACCCAGAAGATGACCGAAAAGCGTTCGCTATTGTTCCTCATAGAACCGCTTGTTTTGCTTGGGAATTGGGAACACCGTGTCTGATTTGGACTAGCACACAATGAGAACTTGTTTATTCATTTATGATCGTGTAGCCTATCAGCACTTGTTAATGAGGCGTCTTTGTCAAGCTCTTGTTTTGTCTGGTGTGTGACGCAGATTGTGGTGACCAAGATCGATAAGTGCCGCCAGGGGGTGCTGTTGACTAACCTGCTGCAACTTCAGGACGCCATAACACAAACTGTTAGATGCTACCCACAGCCCTTCCTGGTCAGGTGAGTCACCCACACACCCCTACTATTTTCAGTAAATTGTGCACCATGTATATCTCTCTTTTTAGACCGATGACTTGTCACTGTGAACTTGCCATGTCAGAATGTCAATGTGATGTCAGAATTACACACACATCGTTATAGAGCTCACCTTTTATAGTCCTAAACAATGTGTTACCTCTGGTTCGTACGGCCATTGCTTTGACGGAAATGAATGGGGAAAGAGTGGGGTTTTGGGATAAATACCGAAAGTAAGGTTAACACAGGTTTAGGAGATGTTTTGTTCTCTGAGTTAATGACCTTTAGGAATTATGGAGCATTTATGTGCTTGTTTTGATTACATAAATGCTTAAAAATTCCCCAAAAAGTGACGTTAGCTGATGAACATTATCTGATTTTAAAAAATACATATGTCTTATACGTAATTTTTTTATCAGATAATCTTTCAGCCAACGTCACTTTTTGGGAATTATGATGCATTTGTGATCTCCTTAAGACCTTTTTTTATTTTCTGCATTTATCAGAAAAGCCTACAAAACCCCCATTCCTTTCCCCATAGGCTTAATGGTGGAGTTAGTGCTTCCAAAAAGAAGCCATTACTATTGCTCAATATTCAAGGACATGGAGTTAGTCACAGAGTCTCACTTATTTGAAAAAAGACCGACTGACACACCCTCTCTCACTCATTTCACTCATGTCATTGTAGCAATCACATGACTAGACCAAGGTCATCACAGATGGAATTGTCGTCGTCTACAGGAAGAAAGTGTGGCTGCATGCTGACTGCTTACATACAAAATGTACACTGAGTGTACAAAACATTCCATGACATAGACTGACCAGGTGAATCCAGGTGAAAGCTATGATCCCTTATTGATGTCACTTGTTAAATCCACTCCAATCAGTGTCGATGAAGGGGAGTCCGGTTCAAGAAGCGCTTTTAAGCCTTGAGACAATTGAGACATGGATTTTGTATGTGTGCCATTCAGAGGGTGAATGGACAAGAGAAAATATTTAAGTGCCTTTTTGAATGCTGAAGGGTTTTTCAAGCTCAACAGTTTCCCGTGTGTATCAAGAATGTGTGTACCACCCAAAGGACATCCAGCACACATGGCCACTGTGGGAAGCATTGGAGTCAACATGGACCACCATCTACACCTTGTAGTCCCTGCTACGACAAATTGAAGCTGTTCTGAAGACAAAAGGGGGTGCAACTCAATATTAGGAAGGGGTTCTTCATGTTTGGTATAGTCTGTATTTAGATGAATAGCCTATGTAAATATAAAAAAATGCAACAAAACATAAATTACATCAATGGATACAAAGACAGTACAGTACTCAATATTAGGAAGGTGTTCTTAATGTTTTGTACCCATGTATATAGCCTATCATCTCAGATATTTCTTGTTCATCCTTTTTGATAATGGAACGATATGCTTCAGTTCCATCGTCATGCCACACCATACAGTACGGTGATATTGTACTGTAAAATCTCTGTTGCCTTCACTATATACCAGAAAGTGTGCCATCGTTTAGTGCTGTAGTTTGACTAACCTGTCTTCCTAATTCTTTGGGTGAAGGGAAAGGACAGACTGGATTATGTCACAGTGCAGCTTACATATTCTCTTATGTAAGCTGCAGTGCAGTTCAGTCTTCTTTATTGCAAACTGTGAAAGTGCACACATGCATTTGTGTAAATAAAACCTACCTATCTAATTGGGTCAGATGGCTATCAGTGATCAGATAAGACAAGATAATGGTGGCAGTGACACGCACGTATGGTTGGACACACACACACACACACACACACACACACACATGGACCTGACTGCACACTGTCATTGAAATTGGAGGGAGGGGAATGACCGTGTGCAGGAGTGACAGACTGTGTGTGTGTGTGAGAGAGATTGACTGACTGTCACTCACACACTCTGCCTCATTCCATAGAGGTTGAGTGTCGGAAGAATATCTCACACCAGTAACTAACTGATAACAGACCCACTGAGGTGCTACTCTACAGATACCAGCACACTAATGCGCTAATTTACTAACACGGAAGGGCCCCGTTATAATGGCTCGTAAACTGTACATACACATACCCTAGTATGTTAACTGTCATTCTTCACAGGTAGGCAAACCTACTTTCTCACTTTGACAACTACTTCATTACTCTGTGTTGTGTATAGCAGGCCTCGCCAATTCTATACATGCAAATATGTTTGGATGTCTTCAAAAATTTGAAGCAGTTATATACTGATCTCTCTCTCTCTCTTTCTCCTATTCGACAGTTCTCTCCATTTTTCGGGGATATACCTGCTCCGTTGTTTCATTGCCCATGTGACCGGGAGCATTCAGCTGGGAGACACTTGTCGAAGCTGATCTGAGACCAGTTAACCACCTCTTTGACTGCACACTCTGGAGCACAGCTGATAACTTGTTTGGAATCAGCTCATACTTCCTCAATCTATGAACACTCGCACCACTGATACAGTAGCCTATTGTGGACAGATTTTAAAACTGACCTGAGATCAGTTGCTATACTTGGTTCGTGTGCTGCTACAGTGTTTCTTTTCTAACCCCTAAACCATTATAAAAGCAGACAGCTGATCTAAGATCTGATCCACTCTCTCTAAGTGCTTTCTTATGGACATGGTACTGTGTGACTCTACGGGAACTTTCACCTTGGTAACAGAGACAAACTAAAAGCTGACCTGAAGACAGTTTCCCAATAGAGCCGCTTCACCTTTAGTGTTTGTGTACATTGTTTACTATAGTCAGACTACTATTTCTGTATATACCGTGCATTCGGAAAGTTTCAGACCCCTTGACTTTTTCCACATTTTGTTACGTTAGAATAAGTCTATCGATTCAGTTTGTTTTACCTCAATCTACACACAATACCCCATAATGACAAAGCAAAAACAGGTTTTTGCAAATTTATTACAAATTTAAAAAACGTAACTCACATTTACTTAGGTTTTCAGACCCTTAACTCAGTACTTTGTTGAAGCCCCTTTGGCAGCGATTACAGCCTTGATTCTTTTTGGGTATGACGCTACAAGTTTGGCACACCTGTATTTCTGGAGCTCTGTCAGACTGACCATCGGGTTCTTGGTAACCTCCCTGACCAAGGCACTTCTCCCCCAATTGCTCAGTTTTGCCGGGCGGCCAGCTCTGGGGAGAGTCTTGGTGGTTCCAAACTTCTACCATTTAAGAATAATGGAGGCCACTTTGTTCAGAAATTGTTTGGTAATTTTCTCCAGATCTGTGTCTCGACACAATCCTGTTTCAGAGCTCTACTGACAATTTCTTTGACCATGGCTTGGTTTTTGCTCTGTCAACTGTGGGACCTTACACACAGGTGTGTGCCTTTCCAAATCATGTCCAATTGAATTGACCACAGGTGGACTCCAATCAAGTTGTAGAAACATCTCAAGGATGCTCAGTGGAAACAGGATGCACCTGAGCTCAATTTCAAGTATAATAGCAAAGGGTCTAATTAGTTATGGAAATAAGGTATTTCTGTTTGTCATTTGTTATTGCTATTTCTGTTTGTCATTGTTTGTAAATATTTCTACACTTTGTCATTCTGTGTAGATTGATGATGAAATGTTTTTATTTAATTGATTTTAGAATAAGGTGTAACAAAATGTGGAAAAGGGAAGGGGTCTGAATACTTTCTGAATGCACTGTATGGTGATGGGAATATGGATTGTTTTAATTTTGTAATAAAAACTATAAAAGGAAACGTGTTGGTTGTTGCAGAACTCTGGACCTAAAGTGTCCTTTATAGTAAGCTACTGGTGGAGACTTTGTTAAACATTTCCCCTAGCATTTAATGAATGACAGAATTAATGGGGAAAGAAGGACTAAGGTAAGCAAAAACTATTGTGTTTTGTGGGGAAAGTGATCAGTTCTGGAGTACGACTGAACCAAGGTCTCATCTCAGGGACAAATACGGTTACATTCATGTAATATCAACTGGATAGTTGCGTAAGAAGAACAAACTTGTTACAGACCTACAATATAATCAGATGGTTTGTGATACATTTGAGGCACAGTAATACGACTGATTTATATAGTGAAATGTGAGGCACACATACGTTGTCACTTTTTTTTGTGCTGTAACACATTATTTCCATGTTTTTTTGTTGACAGATATTTATCCATCTACTTGGTTGATATTATACTATTATTTTCCAGGGTATGAATTTCACGATGTCTCATTTTCTCTCTCCATATGATAGAAGTGTGAATACCTCAGGTACTTTTTGTGTCCTTGTCTTCCTCTAACCCCCCCCGAGGCTTATACAATGTCATTTTTGTGTCTTTCAGTGACGGACACTGTCTAGCTTTTTTTTTTCCATAGTGGGTCTAACACCCAGGGACTTTTTACAGTCCTACTCTTTTACAGTCCCACTAGGGAGCGGTGACGCACACCAGACAGGACCTTGTGCCCGCGCTCAACACGTACTAGTAGGCATCATCGCTCCTTTGGTGGCGGTACCAGGATGATGATGTTGCATGGCTGTGATTGGAAGAGGACAATAAAATTTAAGAGCTGAGTGATAAAAAAAAAAGTAAGATGGTGCAATTTACGTTTATTGTAAGTTTAATCAATGACTGTCTTTTTCTGCATTCGCATTTGGACACTGACCTCATAAACGTTAGGCACGAGTTAATTATTATTATATATATATTTTTTTAGGCAGGTCTTAAAGGCCTGGAGGGGAGAGGTGTATGGTCTCAGTGCAGCCCTCGTCACCGTGGATACAGGAGGGAGGAGAGCCGGAGGAGTCTTAAAAGAACGCAACACCACAGGACAGACTACTTCTCTCCATCCCCCCCGCACTCTGGAATTCTTCTATTGGGATCCTTTTTAGATTTATTTTTTTAGTCACCTTTCTCCACTATGAACACCCCAATGACAACGGCTGCCGTGGTGTTGGCCACCTGCCACACCAACGCCACGATATGCTCGGGCACGTCGTGCCTGGTGGCTCCCAGCAACTACAACGAGAACCTGAGCCTAGTTCTCAGCATCGTGCTGACCGTCATGCTGGCCATGGTCATGTTCTCCATGGGCTGCACCGTGGAGGCCGGAAAGCTGTGGGGACACATCAAGAGGCCATGGGGAATTTTTATCGGCTTCTTGTGCCAGTTCGGCATCATGCCCTTCACCGCCTTCGCCCTGTCGCTGGCCTTCAACGTGCTGCCCGTGCAAGCCGTCGTCATCATCATCATGGGCTGCTGTCCCGGTGGCTCCAGCTCTAATATCATTGCCTACTGGCTGGATGGAGACATGGACCTCAGGTGAGACTGACTGGAAGCAGTAACACTCTTAGATGAAGAAGAATGGGGGGAAAAATGGGTTCCAAAAGAGTTCTCTGGCTGTCCTCGTAGGATAACTATTTTGGATTATGGGTAGAATACTTTTGGGTTCCATGTAGAACCCTCTGTGGAATGGAACCGAAAACGGTTCTACTTGGAACAGAAAAGGGTTCTTTAGAGATCTCCTATGGGGACAGCCGGAGAACCCTTTTAGGTTCTAGATACCACCTTTTTTCCCCCCTAAGAGTACATGTTATTTGTTTGATTTAGCCTACTTTCAAGTTTTGCCTTTGGTACTACGTTTTTGAGTACTTTTATGCGAGTGTGTTTCTATCGTGATCCAGCGTACTAATGTTGTGTGTTTTCCCCGCTCCAGTATCAGCATGACAGCCTGCTCCTCTATCCTGGCCCTGGGGATGATGCCTCTGTGTCTGCTCATCTACACGTCTGTCTGGACCTCTTCTGACACCATCCAGATCCCCTACCAAAGCATAGGTAGCTACCAAATACTAAAATAAACCATTCCATACAGGGGCATATGCATTGATGTACCATCTACACAATGTATTGGTGGGAATGCTTTTGTACAGCACTCTTTAGATTCCATCTAGCAGCACAGGAACATATAAATTGTATAGATTTCCACATATAGATTGTATTTCTATGTGTTAGAACACCGTTAGAAATGCTAAAACATTTGGATCCTTAGGCCAATGGCGGCGAGCTTTACACCGCTCCAGAGGCCAATGGCGGCGAGCTTTACACCGCTCCAGAGGCCAATGGCGGCGAGCTTTACACCGCTCCAGCCGACGCTTGGCATTGCACATGTTGATCGGCCATGGAAACCCCTTTCATGAGGCTCCCGACAAACAGTTTGGGTGCTGACGTTGCTTCCAGAGGCAGTTTAGAAGATGATGACAGATGCAAATCAAATTTATTTATATAGCCCTTCGTACATCAGCTGATATCTCAAAGTGCTGTACAGAAACCCAGCCTAAAACCCCAAACAGCAAGCAATGCAGGTGTAGAAGCACGGTGGCTAGGAAAAACTCCCTAGAAAGGCCAAAACCTAGGAAGAAACCTAGAGAGGAACCAGGCTATGTGGGGTGGCCAGTCCATTTTCTGGCTGTGCCGGGTGGAGATTATAACAGAACATGGCCAAGATGTTCAAATGTTCATAAATGACCAGCATGGTCGAATAATAAGAAGGCAGAACAGTTGAAACTGGAGCAGCAGCACGGCCAGGTGGACTCGGGACAGCAAGGAGTCATCATGTCAGGTAATCCTGGGGCATGGTCCTAGGGCTCAGGTCCTCCGAGAGAGAGAAAGAAAGAGAGAAGGAGAGAATTAGAGAACGCACACTTAGATTCACACAGGACACCGAATAGGACAAGAGAAGTACTCCAGATATAACAAACTGACTCTAGCCCCCCGACACATAAACTACTGCAGCATAAATACTGGAGGCTGAGACAGGAGGGGTCAGGAGACACTGTGGACCCATCCGAGGACACCCCCGGACAGGGCCAAACAGGAAGGATATAACCCCACCCACTTTGCCAAAGCACAGCCCCCACACCACTAGAGGGATATCTTCAACCACCAACTTACCATCCTGAGACAGGGCCGAGTATAGCCCTCAAAGATCTCCGCCATGGCACAACCCAAGGGGGGGCGCCAACCCAGACAGGATGACCACATCAGTGAATCAACCCACTCAGGTGATGCACCCCTTCCAGGGACGGCATGAGAGAGCCCCAGTAAGCCAGTGACTCAGCCCCTGTAATAGGGTTAGAGGCAGAGAATCCCAGTGGAAAGAGGGGAACCGGGCAGGCAGAGACAGCAAGGGCGGTTCGTTGCTCCAGACCCTTTCCGTTCACCTTTCCACTCCTGGGCCAGACTACACTCAATCATATGACCCACTGAAGAGATGAGTCTTCAGTAAAGACTTAAAGGTTGAGACCGAGTTTGCGTCTCTGACATGGGTAGGCAGACCGTTCCATAAAAATGGAGCTCTATAGGAGAAAGCCCTGCCTCCAGCTGTTTGCTTAGAAATTCTAGGGACAATTAGGAGGCCTGCGTCTTGTGACCGTAGCGTACGTGTAGGTATGTACGGCAGGACCAAATCAGAGAGATAGGTAGGAGCAAGCCCATGTAATGCTTTGTAGGTTAGCAGTAAAACCTTGAAATCAGCCCTTGCTTTGACAGGAAGCCAGTGTAGAGAGGCTAGCACTGGAGTAATATGATACAATGTTTTGGTTCTAGTTTGATTGTATATCTTCGTCTCCAGGTATCACTTTGGTGTCCCTCCTCATCCCCGTCGCCCTGGGAATCTACGTCAAAAACAAGTGGCCCGAAATAGCCAAAAAGATCCTCAAGGTACGATTAAACTCCTCGCACTGCATACAGCTGGTTTTGTTCCACACTACTGCTACACTATACACTTCTAGGTTGTTATTCCGGGATCAATAGTGTGCATGCGATTTGTGGATTCAAATCAAGTCTGTAAAATGTGTGTTTGCAGGTGGGTTCCATAGTTGGCCTCCTCCTCATCATCATAATTGCGGTGGTTGGTGGGGTGCTGTACCAGTCCTCCTGGACCATCTCTCCCTCTCTCTGGATCATCGGAGCCATCTACCCCTTCGTAGGCTTCACCCTGGGCTTCTTCATGGCCCGCTTTGTCGGACAACCCTGGCACAGGTACTACTGCAATATTATATGATTCATGATAGTCCAGTCTTAATATTGTACCTAGCTGATAAAATCCAAGTTACCATTGCAATAGAAGGTGTTGATAACACCTACCTGAATTATACTTGAATAACCTGAATGAGTTATTCCCTTTGTCTCCTCTCTTGAAATGCATTTAACATTCAAGTTCATGTAAACACTACTGTACCAGATGTGCAAGGTACTCCACAGACGCTACAATGAAAACCATCCAGTGCATTTTAACTTCACCCTGTTCATTTAACAGAGCAGAAGGTTCTTCATAAGCACGCCAGTCAAGCGGAGCCCTTCGTCGCTCCATGGAACCTACTGTAGTTAACAAGCCCTTCGATTGTGTTTAAGGTGTCGTACCATCGCCCTGGAGACAGGCTTCCAGAACTCCCAGTTGTGCAGCACCATCGTCCAGCTGTCGTTCTCCCCTGAAGACCTGGAGGTCATGTTCGCCTTCCCGCTCATCTACAGCATCTTCCAACTGGTGGTGGCTGTCATGTCTGTTGGAGGTGGGTCAGCTTATACCGCTGTTGAAGAGCTAATGTCAATATTGATATGCTATCAAAAGTTTCGAATGGTTTTGTGGTCGACTTATCGATGTATAGTCGGCCTATGGTC
Organism: Oncorhynchus tshawytscha; assembly: GCF_018296145.1. Classification (NCBI taxonomy): domain Eukaryota; kingdom Metazoa; phylum Chordata; class Actinopteri; order Salmoniformes; family Salmonidae; genus Oncorhynchus; species Oncorhynchus tshawytscha. The sequence goes on along the minus strand of NC_056454.1, from coordinate 15,584,369 downwards.
TGGTATTTTCTACCGTGTGTTATCTATATTCCCAACATTTTTTTTTGTCATTCTAGCTAATGATTGATTGCCCGGGTGCCAGTCTGATCATTAACTTCTCTCAGACTATATTATTGATGCTTTTCAGTACTTATTTAGATTGACAATTTGTGGCTGTAAAGGCACACAGTAGGTGTAACATGAGTGGTTCTGCTTCCTACAGCTTACAGGATGTATAAGAGGATGTGTGGAGCGGGTTCATCTGAGTTAGACAGCGAGGGAGCAGAGGCACCTAAGGATAAGCAGGAGTACGCCCTGGAAAATGGAGGCTTCGAGTGCGACGAGAATGGCAACAATGGAGAAAAGGGCAAGATCACCCAGATGTGAGCACGGACAGGCCGCGGGACTCTGACAGCAGCACCCAGCGACCTGGGTGCAATACCGTACCTACATCCTTCCCACTCAATCACACCATACACACACACACACTGACCTTGACAGGCTGAAATTGTGCGTTACAGGGTCCTGCCATTTTAAAAAGTGAGGTATTCTCAACATGGGAGAGGTTTCTGTGAAGCTTTACTTCATAACAACAACAAAACAATCTTCAGGGGTAGGAAGCCATCTCAGATCCTGAATGAAGTCCGTGTATACCTGGAGTGTATACCTCGTGGAGGCCAGCAGGGTTGCCGTGTGGTAGTGACTGAGGCGAGGTATTGTGAGATTTGTTGAGTGGTGAGAGACACAGAGGAAACTGTTCACCATGAAAAGGTTTCTGTCTAGTCACTCCTGTCAGAACTACAATAACTTTTTTCAATATTTATATTTGCAAACCATTCAACCTAAACTAATTTATTAGTCCATGTCGCAGGACTCATGACACACACACACACCAGCATTAAGACATTTATATTGAGTTTTAAATGGACCCCTCCAGGATATTTTACACATGGCTCATATTTTATCATTTGTATGTTAAAGCAACAACAAAATTACATTACAAGTCTTCCTGACTAATACAAGTGTTGTGCTGAACATTCATGTAGTTTTAAATTATTAGACAGTACATTTTAACCATATTTATGAATGTACTGTCTTTGTATCCATTAGTGTAATTCATGTATTGGCGCATTTTTTAAAACATTTACATAGCTGAATAGACTAAATACAGACTATACCAAATATGAAGAACCCCTTCCTAATATTGAGTTGCACCCCCTTTTGTCTTCAGAACAGCTTCAATTTGTCGTAGCAGGGACTACAAGGTGTAGATGCTGGTCCATGTTGACTCCAATGCTTCCCACAGTGACCATGTGTGCTGGATGTCCTTTGGGTGGTACACACATTCTTGATACACACGGGGAAACTGTTGTGTGAAAAACCCAGCAGCAGTGCAGTTCTTGGCACAACCCGGTGCACCAGGCAACTACTAACATATCAAAGGCACTTCATTCAAAGGCACTTAATTATTTTGTCTTGCCCATTCTCGTTCTGAATGGCACACATACAAAATCAATTGTCTCAGGTTAAAGAAGGATTTTTTTTTTTTTTTTAAACCTTGTCTCCTCCCCTTCATCTACACTGATTGAAGCGGATTTAACAAGGGACATCAATAAGGGATCATAGCTTTTACCTGGTTAGTCTATGTCATGGAAAGAGGTGTTCATAATGTTAGGTATACTCAGTGTATATATCTGTGACGAACACTCCACATTGCACCTTAGTTGTTCTCTTTGTCTTTTACGCAGAGGCTAGTTGCTAGTGTGTTGTCTTAAAGAAGGTACCTACCCACCTGATCTTTTGATGTGTAAATGTACCCGGAAATTAAATAAAGGTGAACATTTTAAGTGGTCTATCAAGAGTTTTACTAAAATATATATTTCATGACAAACTGCAGATCCTTTAGTGAGACTTCTGACATCTATCACATCCAAACATATGCTTCATGTGAATGGTCTTTTTTTTTATTTTAAAGGTGATACAAATATACAGAATTTCTCTTTTAAGACGGGTTTAAAAACATTTCCAAAGCTGTTTAACAAAGATATCTTCCATGTGGTATCACAGACCTGGTACTGTATGTAATCCACCCCCCCCTTATCCATTCATACATCTGTCTACAGTGGGACGGTACTGTACAAATAGGGTACTGCTCCTCAGATGTACACAGACATCAACTACAAGTCTGTGATGATCAGACAACTTATTGCAGCCCTGCTCTCATTTCCTAATTGACTGTGGGACTTTTGTACTTTTATTTACGGAACCAAACTAACCATTTGATAATGACTTTGTAACCTTGAGTATAGAGATGACCAGTTTACAGAGGAGTATAGTGCAGTGATGTGTCCTATAAGGAGCATTGATGGCAAATCGGATGGCCGAATGGTAAAGAAAATCTAGCTGCTCGAGAGCACCCTTACCTGCCCATCTATAAATTGTCTCCGTAATCTAGCATGGGTAGGATGGTCATCTGAATCAGGGTTAGTTTGGCAGCTGGGTTGAAAGAGGAGCGATTACAATAGAGGAAACCAAGTCTAGATTTAACTTCAGCCTGCAGCTTTGACATGTGCTGAGAGGAGGACAGTGTACCGTCTAGCCATACTCCCAAGTACTTATATGAGGTGACTACCACAAGCTCTAAACCCTCATGAGGTAGTAATCAAACCATTCTTTTTACCAAACCACATGACCTTTGTTTTGGAGGTGTTCAGAACAAGGTTAAGGGTAGTGAAAGCTTGTTGGACACTTTGATGTAGAGCATTTAACATAAAATCTGGGGAGGGGCCAGCTGAGTATACGACTGTATCATCTGCAAATAAATGGATGAGAGAGCTTCCTACTGCCTGAGCTATGTTGTTGATGTAGATTAAGAGTGTGGGGCCTAGGATTGAGCCTTGGGGTATTCCCTTGGTGACAGGCAGTGGCTGAGATAGCAGATTTTCTGACTTTATTCACTGCACTCTTTGAGAGAGGTAGTTAGCAAACCAGGCCAAAGACCCCTCAGAGACACCAGTACTCCTTAGCCGGCCCACATGAATGGAATTGTCTACCGTATCAAAAGCTTTGGCCAAGTCAATAAAAATAGCGGCACAATATTGCTTATAATCAATGGCAATGGTGACATCATTGAAGACCTTTAAGGTTGCAGTGACACATCCATAACCTGAGCGGAAACCAGATGTTTACCATGGCATACCTCAGTTACAAAGTGTTTCCATTAGTGAACCCTGTGTAGATGAATTGTCCGAGATACTATGCAGAGTAACAAATATAAAGTCACTTACAGAGCTATATGTGGAGGCACCAGCGTTAAAATCGATAAACCAATCAAACCGTTCGATCTTAAAACACCAACGAAAGCATGACCTCCGTTTTGAATAACCTAACAATCATTAAGTTATCAAATAACACATATAGAAGAAGGTGCCACTGTCTTGTCTCCAGAACCTGACAACTTTTGAACTAGGGCTCAGCCAGGAAATACTATTGCGCCTTCCCCTATCTGGCATTAAGAAAATACAGTCCTAGAGTTGATCTAGTAATGAAATAGATTGAGAATATCTGTAATATAGTGTTTTTGCTTTCAATCAAGGAAATCCGTTTGGAATATACCACTATAAGTAGCTTCTCAATGTCCAGTGTTGAATCATGCATTGGGCTGAAATATTTGCATTTAAAAGGTAAATCCTACTTCACATATTAAATGGAATTTTATATAGTCTCAAAACCCTTAATAAATTAGAGATTAGGCCAGACACAAAATAGACCCGATCTCTGCTTTTTCCAAAATCAACAATTACATGGATAACACATCAAATTTTATTGGGAAATAATCTAGAAATGCTTTTTGCAAAACAGTTCAGCTGTTTTGAGAAGCTGCAGAATCGGGTTTTATCACTGAATTTAATTTCACACATTGAAGATTTTGATTTCCTGGGATTGACAAATCTGGAGCTCTTAGACATTTACACAAAATAAAATGAAGAGATGCATGCAAACATGTTTACTGGTTTACATAGTTTGGCATTGTTAGACCTGAGGGACAATCCACTGATTCACACTATTGAGGCAATGTCTTTCACACACCTCATGTGTCTCTGGGGGACTTGAACTTTCCACCTACAGAACCTGTGTTCAAGCTGAATCTGACACTCATATTTGGCGACCTTCTGAGGCAGCGGACTCTTCTGTACATTAGTTCAGGTATGAGGCCAATGCAGTTGATAATTGGCAGTAATGTCACGTCCAAACACAATCGGAGTCTCCAGCTCAAAGGCCAGACTGTGTCATTTGAGGACTGTGACAGACCTTTCATTGAATCTGTCATTTATCTTTAATGCTGAAGAATTCCTTTGTGGATCTGAATTCATGGGAAAGTACTTCAGATCATTGGAAAGACTTGAGTATAGATCTAAGCTTTCAGCTAAAAGTGGTTGATTTAACATCAAGCAGCTGATTCCCCTGAGAAAACGCACTAAATACAGGCGGATCTTTCAATACAGCGTACTGCCAACATTTTTCCTGGTGCCCGACCTCTCTGGACGGGCACCAGGACCCCCATCAGCACCAGGCATTCTGGGACAGACTGTGGGCTAAAATGAAACCTCGGACTGAAGCTTAAGCTCAGAGATTTATGTAGGACCTTGTGTTGATGCAGATAAGGTTGGCAGATATGTTGGACTTTGTACTGTAGACTTTTAACCAGTTTTTCCAATAAACATATGCATCGTTGTTGCTAAGAGCAACTGAAAAAGTCTCTCAGAACTCTGTGTTTTTGATCCCTTTCTGTTTTACACTGTATCAGGTTGAGAACAACCTGTCCATCTGCTGTGACAATACAGTAATGTTCATACAATGAAGCAGTTATTTTTATTTCAACATAAATCAAAAGATGTTTGTATGGAGGTTGCTAATTGAGGCAGGTGTTAAGAGCATTGGGCCTGTTACCGAAAGGGTGCTGGTTCAAATCCCTGAGCAGGCAAGGTGGAAAAATATGCCGTTCTACTCCGAACAACTTCTCCCTGGGTGCCGAGGATGTCGAATAAGGCAGCCTCCCGCACCACTCTGATTCAGTGGATGGGTTAACTGCAGAGGGCACATTTCAGTTGAATAACTGACTAGGTATCCCTGCTGATTGTTAACCTTGAATTTTGCCCTTTACAGTATATGGTTTATCACACCCCCTTTCCATCCAATCAGGTGAATTCTAGGCAATATTTGTGAACCCAGTTTAAATGTATTATTATTTATGCCCTTGAAAAAAAGGAATCTAGCTGAAATGTTGGAAACTTGCCATGACCTGTTTATGATTTGTCTTAAAGAAAAGTTTACATTTATTTGTTAGCAATGTATAAGCAGTTTTCCTGTAAATGCCAAATATAATTAGATAAAAAAGTGAATACCGCACACAGACTGTAAGGGGTTGCATAGGTTTAATACCACGTTTCTAAAACATTTTAATCATAGGCTACTTTAAGAAAAACTTCAGGCAAGCGACTGATGTAGGTCTAGAAACATCAGTGAAAAAATTGTAACTTGATGTCAGAGATGAAACACATGCAACCAAGAAAACCTTGCGTGGATTTCTTTGTTTAAATCATGAAAGCTGAGAACCCCTTTTATCCCATAGGCCAGGGTTTTGGAGTCTTAGAAACCTATGAAGGCAAAAATGTCATCAATGTTAGTCTCGTTCAGATCCAAGGGTTTCTGAGCTGGAGTGTCTCTACTTTGGTTGCTAAGCTCATTGCTAAGGGACTGGCCAGCAGTCATCGTGGCCACATCCCCCGGTGTGCCAGGTAAAATACTCCTGTTTCTCTTGTGTCTTAGTGACCGTTTTCTGTTGACGCAGAATGCACTTGTGATTGGTTCAAATGCAGTCCTGAATGGCTGAAAGCAAATTCTAGGGTGAGCCCTCCTCCACAGTGTCTTCAGCGACTGACAGGTCCTGGGTACCACCCCTCTGAGTGACAGGGCCCAGCAAACCTCCCGTTTGTAGCGCGTTAGTTTCCCTTGTACACTGGGGAGACCAAGAACAAACAACACATAGGTTCCCCATCGTTAATGTGACTGGAAGTTTTAGTTTGGACAAGGTGTGCAAAGATGTCCCATTGACAATATTATTAAAAGCCCAGTGAAAATAGAGCCCCTGTACCTGCAGCCCTCTGATTCCAGGCGTTTCATCCTCTGGCACTTCAGGTTCAGGAATGTCAGACGCCCCTTCTCCTGACGCAGCTTCCTGCATTCACACCATCGCATCACTTCCTCCAGGTGGGCGGCCATGTTGCTGAAAGAGGTGGCTGTTTTCAGTTGCTTCAGAAACTTCCTCTTCTGACCAATCACAGCAGCATCCAGTAATGAAGGCTGCTCTTGTTCTGTTGACACCTGCAGAGTTCAAATGACAATCTAGTATAAGTAACAACACTCATCATCAAATACCTAACTCAAATGAAAAGTAGTGGACTTAAAAACAACCACACATACCTCTGTGATACCGCCATGGGTTCGTTTCAGCAACTGCTTCATATCAAATCCAGAGACGGCACCTGTTATAAGGAAATGATATGACTGTTATATATTATATGTTCAAATGTAAACAACAGAACATAGGCTATGCCAGGAGAGCTACAAAAAAATTAGATCAATCTATCAAATGTATTTTATAAAGTCCTTTTTACATCAGCAGCTTGACACCAATCACAAAGTGCTTTATAAATACCCAGCCTGAAACGGCAAAAAGCAAGGAATGCAGAGTCCGGGGACACTAACCTGTATCACCAGTTCTCCGGAGTAAGACTGCAGTTCCCAGATCCACTTTGCTGCTCTTCCTATTGGAGGGACCACCCAGAGCCTGCTTCCTACTCTCCTCTCCCTCCTCTCTGAACAGTCTGTTGAGCACAGAGGACCTGGAGGCTCCTATCTCTCCAAGGCCCTTAGGAGCCCGGGAATGCTCCATCTTCAACAAGGAAGAGTCAGAGGGCCCGAGGAACTCTGCCATCCCTGCAGGCAGGGTGAAGTCTATGAGGAAGGCCATAGCCTGAGCCTGGGACACCTCCTTCAGGAGCTCCAGGAGGTGCTGGTAGAGAGGGGCCAGCCTACCCAGGATGCCCCGGAAAAACACCCTAAGGAGCAGGAAGATACATCACTCCTATCCAGAGTCACTTCCACTTACATTCGTCTTAAGATTGATATGTGGTTGTCTCATCTATCCAAGTCATAGTAAGTCAGCGCTAGTAAGAAGGGACAGGTTTGAGTGAAAAGCAGTACGTCAGACATGACCCTGAAAGAGCCACAGGACTCACCACAGCCGACTAAGCATGCTGGTGAGCACCACGTTCAACGTAATGAATTGCTTTGATTGGAGGTCCTGCCTTGCTAGTCTGGAGAGGAGATTTGGTCAAGGCAATCATAAACACCATGCTCATGTATACACTGAGAACATTGTTGCGTTCCAGGTGGTCTTTTTTTTTTTTTTGCAGTCATGCTGCACATTACAGAAGACTGTTGTGTTGTTACATACCCCGTCATCACTTTTGTCTCGAGACGTCTTCATTTATATTGGTCTTAAGTCATCTCTGGATATGTCTCAAGATGCCTTAAGACATGGTGATGGCTGAGTAGGTATTACTGTGGTTCCTGACAAGTTAAACACTCCTCCAGGCGTTGAGAGACCTAACAATATGCAACTGCAAAAAAAGATGACCTGGAACGCCAGCAACAGTAATTTATATAGTAATAATCATACATTGGATTTAGAGCACCTTTCAAAAAACCAAAAGGACACTTAGGCAAAAAAAAAGAGGTTTAAAAAAAGCAAGAAGCAAGGAGACAGAGCAAGCAGCTGACGTCTCCCAGATGAGAGAAAGAGAAGGATACATGAAGGCTCTGGTGCAGTGATTGAGCAGACATGTCATCAGTCTGGCGGCTCCCAACACCTTGAGACAAAGCCATTCCAGTATGGGCTGACTGGGGACATCACACTGACCCGTCTCCAGAGCTAACTTGCTGCAAACACAAGCATACACACATCAAGATGACACAGTCTACGGTGTATTGGCCATCAAATAAACATCGACCCCAAAACAAGTTATATGGATCTTGATGCTCGATAGTGTGCTGTGTCTGCGTGATTAGATGCAGCTAAGTAGTCCAACAAGGGCATGTAAATTCCCTGGCACAGGGAATAGCTAAATGCAGAGTAATTCTAGCAAGTTAGTACCTTTGCACTTTCTTTGGACATAGCTCCTTCAGGTCCAGAAGAGCAGCATCCAGCTTCATTTCCTTCAACCGGTTTATGCATTGCTCAACCTGCAGGGGTTTTCAAAACTCAAGTCAATAACCCTCTACATCAGGGGTGTCACACTCATTTTGCCCTGGGGGTAGGGTTGCCATGCCCATGGTTTTTCCGCAGTTGGGCTATTTTGAAAAAAGGATGTCACGGGTGAAAATGTATTGGTCGCTGGTTTTCGGCATACCTCTATATCGCACTGCGGCCACCATGACTCATTCAAGGGTTTTTCTTTATTTTTTATTATTTTCTACATTGTAGAATAATACTGAAGACATCAAAACTATGAAATAACACATATGGAATCATGTAGTAACCAAAAAAGTGTAAACAAATCAAAATATATTTTACATTTGAGATTCTTTAAAGTATCCACCCTTTGCCTCGATGACAGTTTTGCACACTTGGCATTCTCTCAACCAGCTTCACCTGGAATGCTTTTCCAACAGTCTTGAAGGAGTTCCCACATATGCTGAGCACTTGTTAGGTGCTTTTCCTTCACTCTGCGGTCCAACTCATCCCAAACCATCTCAATTGGGTTGAGGTCGGGTGATTGTGGAGGCGAGGTTATCTGAAGCAGCACTCCATCACTCTCCTTCTTGGTCAAATATCCCTTACACAGCATGGAGGTGTGTTTAATAAACATTGTGTCTTATACATTGCATAGTGCACCGCATATTACACATGGCAGAAAAATATCAAACGAAACTGATTTAAGATGTCTTTAGTACTCGTGATACAAGTCAGTATTCAAAGTCCATCCATGTCTGAGGACATCGGGAGATGAAGTGGAAACCAGCCACTAGGTGCAACAGTGAGGTTTCGGTTTTGCTAGGGCGTTGTGTATGAGGATGGTGGATGGGTGCAAGCATCTGCCACCGATTCCAAAGGTTGCAAGTTCAAATCCAGCGACATAACGTTGATTTTGATATTCTTGTTTTAAGCCTATCCCAAACCTTAACTCTCACCTTGATGCCTAAGCTTGAGAATTTGGAGTTAATGCCTAAATTTAACCTTAAAAAGACTTTGAAATTTGACGTTTGAAAACATGGATGTTTAATTCTGACCTGAGACTGAGCACTGGTAGCAACTACTACCAGAGCGAAGGCCTATGCTTTCACCTTCCAGAATTAGAAGTGTGTGGGCAACGGTATGAATATTGTAAATAAAGGATGTATATGCCCCATGTGGGATTAGAACTTACAACCATTGAACTAGGAGCCAACTGTTTCAGCAGACCGCGCCACCAATCAGTCATAACGGTTGAGGAAAAAAACACAACAAGTTGACATATACAGTGGATATAGCTACAGATATAAAAGGTATAATCCAGTCTACACGTTTTCTTTCTTCATAAAAGCAATACAGATGTGTATGAAATGGTCAGCAAAAAACATTGAATTTGGTCAGATGTGGAAACTAAATGCATGCTATTCAATCGATCACTGCCCGGACCTGCTCGCCCGTCCAGCATCACTACTCTGGACGGCTCCGTCATAGAATACGGGGACAACTACAAATACCTGGTTGTCTAGTTAGACTGTAAACTCTGCTTCCAGACTCACATTAAGCATCTCCAATCCAAAATTAAATCTAGAAATCGGCTTCCTATATCGCAATAAAGCTTCCTTCACTCATGCTGCCAAACATACCCTCGTAAAACTGACCATCCTACCGATCCTCGACTTCGGTGATATCATCTATAAAATAGCCTCCAACACTCTACTCAACAAACTGGATGCAGTCTATCACAGTGCCACCCGTTTTGTCACCAAAGCCCCATACACTACCCACCATTGCGACCTGTACGCTCTCGTTGGCTGGCCCTCGCTTCATACTTGTCGCCAAACCCACTGGCTACAGGTTATCTACAAGTCCCTGCTAGGTAAAGCCCCGCCTTATCTCAGCTCACTGGTCACCATAGCAGCACCCATTCGTAGCACACGCTCCAGCAGGTATATCTCACTGGTCACCCCCAAAGTCAATTCCTCCTTTGGTCATCTTTCTTTCCAGTTCTCTGCTGCCCATGAGCCCATGACTGGAACAAATTGCAAAAGTCTCTGAAGCTGGAGACTCACATCTCCCTCACTAGCTTTAAGCACCAGGTGTCAGAGCAGCTTACAGATCACTGCACCAGTACATAGCCCATCTGTAAACAGCCCATCTATCTACCTACCTCATCCCCATACTGGTATTTATTTATTTTGCTCCTTTGCACCCCGGTATCTCTACCTGCACATTCATCTTCTGCCAACCCACCATTCCAGTGTTTAATTGCTATATTGTAATTACTTCACCACCATGGCCTATTTATTTCCTTAACTCACCTCATTTGCACTCACTGTATATAGACGTTTTGTTTTCTTTTGTTCTACTGTATTATTGACTGTATGTTTGTTTATTCCATGTGTAACTGTGTTGTTGTATGTGTTGAATTGCTACGCTTTATCTTGGCCAGGTCGCAGTTGCAAATGAGAACTTGTTCTCAACTAGCCTACCTGGTCTCTCTGGTAAGAAGACGGGCGGGGGCGTATGTCTTATGGCCAACGTGACATGGTGTGATGAAGGAAACATACAGGAACTCAAATCCTTCTGTTCACCTGATTTAGAATTCCTCACAATCAAATGTAGACCGCATTATCTACCAAGAGAATTCTCTTCGATTATAATCACAGCCGTATATATCCCCCCAAGCAGACACATCGATGGCTCTGAACGAACTTTATTTAACTCTCTGCAAACTGGAAACGATTTATCCGGAGGCTGCATTCATTGTAGCTGGGGATTTTAACAAGGCTAATCTGAAAACAAGACTCCCTAAATTTTATCAGCATATTGATTGCGCAACCAGGGGTGGAAAGACCCTGGATCATTGTTACTCTAACTTCCGCGACGCATATAAGGCCCTGCCCCGCCCCCTTTCGGAAAAGCTGACCACGACTCCATTTTGTTGATCCCTGCCTACAGACAGAAACTAAAACAAGAAGCTCCCACGCTGAGGTCTGTCCAACGCTGGTCCGACCAAGCTGACTCCACACTCCAAGACTGCTTCCATCACGTGGACTGGGAGATGTTTCGTATTGCGTCAGACAACAACATTGACGAATACGCTGATTCGGTGTGCGAGTTCATTAGAACGTGCGTTGAAGATGTCGTTCCCATAGCAACGATTAAAACATTCCCTAACCAGAAACCGTGGATTGATGGCAGCATTCGTGTGAAACTGAAGGCACGAACCACTGCTTTTAATCAGGGCAAGGTGTCTGGTAACATGGCTGAATACAAACAGTGCAGCTATTCCCTCCGCAAGGCTATCAAACAAGCTAAGCGCCAGTACAGAGACAAAGTAGAATCTCAATTCAACGGCTCAGACACAAGAGGTATGTGGCAGGGTCTACAGTCAATCACGGACTACAGGAAGAAACCCAGCCCAGTCACGGACCAGGATGTCTTGCTCCCAGGCAGACTAAATAACTTTTTTGCCCGCTTTGAGGACAATACAGTGCCACTGACACGGCCTGCAACGGAATCATGCGGTCTCTCCTTCACTGCAGCCGAAGTGAGTAAGACATTTAAACGTGTTAACCCTCGCAAGGCTGCAGGCCCAGACGGCATCCCCAGCCGCGCCCTCAGAGCATGCGCAGACCAGCTGGCCGGTGTGTTTACGGACATATTCAACCAATCCCTATACCAGTCTGCTGTTCCCACATGCTTCAAGAGGGCCACCATTGTTCCTGTTCCCAAGAAAGCTAAGGTAACTGAGCTAAACGACTACCGCCCGTAGCACTCACATCCGTCATCATGAAGTGCTTTGAGAGACTAGTCAAGGACCATATCACCTCCACCCTACCTGACACCCTTGACCCACTCCAATTTGCTTACCGCCCAAATAGGTCCACAGACGATGCAATCTCAACCACACTGCACACTGCCCTAACCCATCTGGACAAGAGGAATACCTATGTGAGAATGCTGTTCATCGACTACAGCTCGGCATTCAACACCATAGTACCCTCCAAGCTCGTCATCAAGCTCGAGACCCTGGGTCTCGACCCCGCCCTGTGCAACTGGGTACTGGACTTCCTGACGGGCCGCCCCCAGGTGGTGAGGGTAGGCAACAACATCTCCTCCCCGCTGATCCTCAACACTGGGGCCCCACAAGGGTGCGTTCTGAGCCCCCTCCTGTACTCCCTGTTCACCCACGACTGCGTGGCCATGCACGCCTCCAACTCAATCATCAAGTTTGCGGACGACACAACAGTGGTAGGCTTGATTACCAACAACGACGAGACGGCCTACAGGGAGGAGGTGAGGGCCCTCGGAGTGTGGTGTCAGGAAAATAACCTCACACTCAACGTCAACAAAACTAAGGAGATGATTGTGGACTTCAGGAAACAGCAGAGGGAACACCCCCCATCCACATCGATGGAACAGTAGTGGAGAGGGTAGCAAGTTTTAAGTTCCTCGGCATACACATCACAGACAAACTGAATTGGTCCACTCACACAGACAGCATCGTGAGGAAGGCGCAGCAGCGCCTCTTCAACCTCAGGAGGCTGAAGAAATTCGGCTTGTCACCAAAAGCACTCACAAACTTCTACAGATGCACAATCGAGAGCATCCTGGCGGGCTGTATCACCGCCTGGTATGGCAACTGCACCGCCCTCAACCGTAAGGCTCTCCAGAGGGTAGTGAGGTCTGCACAACGCATCACCGGGGCAAACTACCTGCCCTCCAGGACACCTACACAACCCGATGCTACAGGAAGGCCATAAAGATCATCAAGGACATCAACCACCCGAGCCACTGCCTGTTCACCCCGCTGTCATCCAGAAGGCGAGGTCAGTACAGGTGCATCAAAGCTGGGACCGAGAGACTGAAAAACAGCTTCTATCTCAAGGCCATCAGACTGTTAAACAGCCACCACCAACATTGAGTGGCTACTGCCAACACACTGTCAATGTCACTGACTCTACTCCAGCCACTTTAATCATGGGAATTGATGGGAAATTATGTAAATATATCACTAGCCACTTTAAACAATGCTACCTTATATAATGTTACTTACCCTACATTGTTCATCTCATATGCATACGTTGATACTGTACTCTATATCATCGACTGCATCCTTATGTAATACATGTATCACTAGCCACTTTAACTATGCCACTTGGTTTACATACTTATCTCATATGTATATACTGTACTCGATATCATCTACTGTATCTTGCCTATGCTGCTCTGTACCATCACTCATTCATATATCCTTATGTACATATTCTTTATCCCCTTACACTGTGTATAAGACAGTAGTTTTTTTTTTTTGGAATTGTTAGTTAGATTACTTGCTCGTTATTACTGCATTGTCGGAACTAGAAGCACAAGCATTTCGCTACACTCGCATTAACATCTGCTAACCATGTGTATGTGACAAATAAAATTTGATTTGATTTGATTTGGTTAAATAAAGGTGAAGAAAAATATATATATATATTTTTTTACAAGTGTTTTACGGTCTTTTGAATTCTGTGTCATGTCAGTAGTCTAGTCAAGACCACTGTCAAATAAGGCGTGCTGTCACCAGCTTTTATTGTTAGCCTTGAGGTGGTACCGCTCAGCACATCTAGAAGAGAGTGTATTTCATACCAACCCCCTCCCTCGAGATGACATCGAGGCCAATACATCACTATTTCAATGTAGAGTTGAACCGCTAGGTTAAAAGGGGGATAGATTTTACTACTAAAAGACAAAAATATCACTTCTGCAACAAACTGTTATAAAACCAGAATTGACTTGTTTCACTATAACTCAAATCTAAAACTCAAATATGGTTTTCAATGAAAGTTACTCTTCAATTGGTTACTCAATTCCCAACTTGGAAGTCAACACAAGTCTGAACGTCCACGTTTATTTGCAGGGGGTTTGATTGAATTTAGAAAATGCTCCATTATTAAATTAAATATATTTTTTCACCCTGAAGTAACCCAACAATGTGCACACCGCAATCTCGTCTATTTCAAATCTGATCTCATTGAAAAGTATCTGTGCTATGCTTAACATTACACAATGTTACCTAATAAAACCTATCAGCTGGGAACAGTAGCCTAGTCATAATGGTCTGAATAGATAATATTGTTAATAACCATAATCATAATAGGCTACGACTTAAGTTACTTAGTTGGTAAAAAAAATAACAAATGATCGTGTAATGCAGGCCTTTTTCTTGATCCTCACCTGTTTGAGAACCCTGAAAGTCTTGTTTTGCCTGAGGCTGTTATGGAGAACGTAGAGAAGCTCGTACAGGACAAGGATCTCAGTCTGCAGGACTCCACTGCCAAGCAACTTGAGCACTTTGTTATTTTCCTCCAGGACACGTTTTACGTATGTACCTAGATACAATGAACAGCGCGCGCACGCACGCACACACACACACACGCACGAAAAAAGCAGTAAAAAAAAAAACACCACACAATTGTGATGTAAATAACGTTCATCTAGTTAGCCTAACTATTACAGAGCAAGAGCAATTTTCTATGTGGCATCAGTCAGAACACTCCCCACGTGTGTACCGTAGCTTGCTGTAGTCTGCAGCGGGGCTAGTTTCCGTGAGCTAATGTGGCTATTATTACACAGCGAAAGGACGCTCCAACAAGTTAATGCATAAATGTGATAAACTACATACCTGTTGAGAGACCGAATGGTATATGGACAGTTGAAACCGCACTTGGAAAGGGAATGTTTACTTTATTCCACGGTTCTTCAGCCATGCTCACGTCCATTTCATTGCAAACACAGGAAGTGAAAGCTACCCAATTAGAATCAAGGAAATATTAACGTCATCGCCAGGCTTTAAAGGTACACTTGCACCTCCGCACACTGGTGTTTCAGCAACCAGCAGGCTATTATTTATTGTCAATCTGTGTAAATACCTTAACCAAAATAAACGAAATAGTATCGCTGGTATTATAACAGTATAGATTTAATCCACATCATAAATACACCAACATAAACACATGAATTCATCACACCAAATGACAAAATTATACAGAATGTGTGGAGCTAAAAAAACAACAACTTGAGCATTGAAAGAAGGTTCAAGTATGTTCCAAAATCCACGATACGACATGTGAGTTGACTTCATCCAGCACAGACTCCTCAGCCCTTCCCTTCACTATAAGCCCATGACTACCTCCTTCAATCCAATGAACAGTCGCTGGAGACTTCATCTCCTTTAACACGTCATCTAGAAGGATCTGGACAAAGGAAAAATCATCAGCGCAAAACAAAATTGGGACCAGAAAAGATTGTTTCTTCCAGCCCATCAGTTTGAAATAATAAAACAACATACACAATCAAGAGATACATGTGCAAACGTGAACCGTTTCATTACAAGGGAGACGTGATCAGTTTGAAGTAAAACACATGAATCATCAAAAAATAGGGATGTACACGTGCAAACTTCAACGGTTTCTGTGAATGATCACATTCCTCCGATCTGCTGATGTTTATGCATTGACCAAAAGACACCAATCACCATTCTCACCTTCTCACACATGTTGTCTGCAGTACCAGACAGAAACAGTACAGGCACCTCCTTGGGCAGCGCCCTGAGGTCCTCACTCCGCTGTCGATGGCTGTGTGTCAGTCCTGGAGGGTGTAGGGGAAAGGACAGACAGACCAGTCCCTGCAATGCATCCTCTGACCCACCACTGAGCTGCCTGGCCAGGGCAGATGCAGCACGAGACCCCATAGAACGGCCTGAAGTGGAAGGTACACAGTGAGTAAGTAAACAGTGAGTATTATATCTGTCTTGGAAGTGATTGCTTAAGAATAACTAGTTTATGGATCAATTAACAATGCTCAATTACTCATGCCCCCAATACTCAGAATATGTCCCTGGTGAGGGGGTTTCAGTAGCTTCCACAGCCACAAAGTCAAAATTGGCTACAAAAAAAAAAGGGCTTTTTGGAAAATAAATATACGGTTAGGCATAAGGTTAGCAGTGTGGTTAAAGGTTAGGTTTAAAATACAATTTTAGTAAGATACATTTTAGAAATTGGTGTGATTTATGACTGCGGGTATAGAACAATTAAGCAATAAGGCCTGAGGAGGTGTGGTATATGGCCAATATACCACGGCTAAGGGCTGTTCTTAAGCGCAACGCAGTGCCTGGACACAAACCTTAGCCGTGGTATATTGGTAATTTATCAAAAGCCCTGAGGAAACTTATTGCTATTATAAACTGGTTACCAATGTAATTAGCAGTAAAACTAAATGTTTTGTCATACCCGTGGTATACGGTCTTATAAACTGGGTGGTTCGAGCCCTGAATGCTGATTGGCTGACAGCCATGGTGTATCAGACCGTATACCTCGGGTATGACAAAACATTTATTTTTACAGGTTTAAGGCACTCTGCGATGCATCGTCCCTAAACACAGCCTTCAGCTGTGGTAAATTGGCCATATACCACATCTCCTCAGACATTATTGCTTAAATATACCATGGCCTTCAGCTAAACAGAATTCAGTTCTCAAACCACCCAGTTTATTATAATGAATATATACCTGGATGGCAGATGCAATGTATTGGCCATTGAGTCACCTAGTGTATATAAACTCAGCAAAAAAATAAAATGTCCCTTTTTCAGAACCCTGTCTTTCAAAGATAATTGGTAAAAATCAAAATAACTTCACAGATCTTCATTGTAA